>NW_005843275.1:47506-58464 GCF_000455745.1 Alligator sinensis | reverse complement strand
AGAAGGCAGGACAGGCAGGAGGAGGGGAGGGGGAAGGGGCTAGTGGGACTAGTACCTATAGCCTATGAGGAAAACAGTGAGCAGCCTAATGACTCAACAACTGACCCATTAGCTGCTCATTCACAGATACTCCCTCCCTCCTAGGGCAGGGCTTTATGTGGGCTGTGTTGTCTGGCTGAGCTTCCCTCCTCCTCTTTTCCTCCCAGTCAAAGGGTTCTGGGAGCCTGTAGTGCAGAGGTGGGCAAAATGCGGCTCACGGGATGGATGCAGCCCTCCAGGCCATTCTATCCAGCCCACAGGGCCCCTAAAAATTTAGAAAATTAATATTTATTTGCCCCTGGCTGCCTGTCATGAGGCCCTCGATGACTTGCCAAAACTCAGTAAGTGGCCCTCCACCCGAAATTGCCTGCCCCTGCTGTAGCGGCTCCCAGCAGCAGCTGTGTCCACTGTTATCAGTTATTTAACTGATATAATTAGAAGAGTTTAAACAAATATTTTTAAAATGATATTTACATCCCTAGCTCACAGCTGGCCAGAGGAAGAAGGTGGGGCTGGGATCAGAGGCAGTCACTGACTTGGGTCAGCCGAGGAGGTGGAGCTGGCCTGGTCCTTGGGCAGAGCAAAGGAGCTCTACCCAAGGCTAGAGCAGCAGCCCTGTGCAATCTTGCTCTACAAGTTAACCCTTGATGGGATCTGGCATAAATGTTCAACAAAGTGCTCTAACAGAAAGTGCTTCAGTCTAACACCTCATCCATCAAGGGTTAACTTAGAATGCTTTAAAAATGGTGAATTGTGCTCTAAGAGCTGTGAACGTCTGTTCAGTTATGGCTTTAGAGTGGTTTCTGCACGATTAAAGTGTGATACTTGTAACATCTGTACCTAGCCTATGTTTCTAATAATTAGCCTTTAAGCCTTTAATGTTACTTTCTATTTTCTCGCACTAAGTTACAATCAGGTATTTTTGCAAAAAACTCTCAGCAACTGTTTTCTCAAAAGATACTTTAGGAAACAAATTCTGCTCAGGCTGTGACTTGCTTAACTGGTTTGAAAATTTCAGGAAAAGAAAAAGCTTACTGGAAAAGAAAAAGGAAATCAAGTGCAACACCATCTAATATCTGTCCTTATGTCACTTGGCGACATGTACATGACTTGATGCAGATGCTGTATTGTGCTGTGTAGACACACTCTGAACATTCTTGTAATATCTGAGTTATTCTGTATCCTCACTAAACAACATATAAAGTCTGTTCCTGCTACAATACTTACAATTCCCTCTGTCTGAATGGTGGCTGCTGTTGGAGGTGGTGGTGATGGAGGATCAAATTGGGAAGGAGGGAGCCTCCCAGGCACACTGGAACCAGTATCCTCTCTTCTGCTTACTGCATCTATTATTAGAAACACAAATTCAAGCAATGAGCACAGGACCTACAAAACCCTAAGGAGAGAGAGACGAGTCATAGTAAAACCTTACTGTTCCTTTGGGATTTGTGTATAATCTCATTAAAAGGATCAGTCTACTCTTATGCAGATAGTCTTGTATTTCTACTCTATTCTCAGAAGGGTGCAAATATCATGACACCAAATCTTCTGTTACACCCACTGTCCCTTTGCTCTTATCATAATTTAGGGGGGATGGTGGGGAAAGGTGACGTGTTGGAGCTCTGTCACACCAGTATAAGGACCTTTAGGGAATCTATGTTAGTAGCATAAAAGGCTGCTTAACTAACAAGAGACTTGAGCTGCTGCAAGTGTAGGGAGGCACAGCTGACTCTCAGTGGCACCAAACTCCTCCACTATGGAGCTCAAACCCAGAGAATACACCTGTTCTCTTTTCCAAAGAGGTTTGCCCTTTTCCTTCCACCTGTGCAATCTCTGTGGAGCAGCCAGGGGCACATTCTGATTTACTTGCTTGCCCTCACCTCTGATTCCTAGGGTGGACTTTCATAGTAGGCAGTGATGTTTTCATCATTCCATAGACTACAGTGACACCATGTGGTAGTTGTAATTTTGTCACTCAAAGTTTTAGGACAAGCTATACTTACTAGTTTAGTCCACACTTCTTAAATGCTTTTTAACCAACCAATGGGAGTAATGCAGTGAGCAGAACATGTCCCCAGTCTCAGGAAAGAAATGAAAACACACACAAAAAATGTTCTTTTGCTTGAACATAGGAAGGGCCAATACATACTGTAGGCCCAGTGCATACTACTTATAAATGTAACTTATAAATGTTTTCAGTAGGTTTGGATATTTGACCAGGCAAATAAAGTTCAGTCAATTGACTGGTCAAAATTGTAAAAAATTGCCAATAGGTCCATATAATACACAGAAAAAAGCACATTTTTTTCATTAAAAAGTGTCAAAAATATAAAAATTATATTTCTGTCAAGAAAACTACAAAAAGTGTAGCTTTTTGTAAAATTGCTCTAATCTTTGATTGGTCTAAAAATATGCAGTCAATTGACTGATCAACTGACAATAATTGACCAGTCAATTGACTGGTTTGCCAACCCTAGTTTTTAGTAATGACATATATGTGCTCCTTCTCTGATGTTTTTTTCTTTAAAGACCCTTTTCTCTATATATTTACAGTGCTGTTTGCAATATCATACAGTAGGATTTTATATTAGTCCCAGCATATCTAAATGTATCTATTAGGGGCATTATGCATGGATAATTTTCCAAAAATCAAATGAGGAGGCCAAATTCTGCTCAGAAGTATGTACCTGCAGTCCCTATTGTCATTGTATGTACACCTAACAGCTGGCTTGGCTCAAAGTCTCTGAGCAGATCTTTTCTAATCCAATCTAAACCTGTCTACCTGAAGATATTTAACATCCTTAATGCCATCGAGCCCCATCCACAGTTTTATTTACAGGTTCTAATGGCCTTTTCCAAGCACTTTCTCCTTAGTATTTTGCTAGAAATTTTAAGTCTTTACATCTGTCCTCCTTCCACAAACAATTAATTATCAATAAGTAACTGGGGAGATGTATGGTAAGCTACAGAATCTGTAAATTTCCATGCACTACAAGAGCCAAGTTTCTTTGTTTATGATGCTTATAATCATGAAACACTAAAAACACTGTACAGTGTATATTTTACAAATAGAAAAAATACTTTATTTTGGGTTCTTTTTTTGGAAAGTGCACTGGAAAGGCTCAGGAAGTGCAGTGTTTATGTCCCCAATTTTAATTTGATTTTAGTAGAGCGTGTTCTTTAGTTTAATGCCTCAAGTTTGAGTTTGTTTTACCTAACTGAATCCTGCTCGCTAGTAAACAAATTTGAGCCTGAATGCTCCCAACATTGTCTTAATTCTGTTCGTTCTGTTGCTGCAGAAGCAGCCACCTGGTGAGTAGGAGGAGCTGAGGTTAAATCCCATTCCCAGAATTCTGTTAACATTGAAGCTTCAGAAGACAGTGGATGAAATACACTATTAGCTTGTGTTCTAGAAGATGAAAGGCCACAAAATGGAAGCCAGAGAAGTGTTATTTTTCCAGAAGACTGTTCAGAACTGTTACTTTTCACTGAGCTAAGTACTGAAGTACCTGACAGTGTCCTTGCCATTTTATTTAAGTTTCACCATTGAAAAATAACTCCATTAAAAATCTACCCGACTAAGAAGATTCCAAAGATTTAAATATATGCTGCTTATCTATATCCTCACTCTGAACAGCAGTAGATATAAATTTAATTTGGTACCACACATACCCTAGCATGCAAATTGGCCACCTAGTGCATGCTGTGCTCTGGCTACTCAAGAGACTGAACACTTGCTATAGTGGGTACTCACATTCATTACACAGCCCCACAGGGTGATGCAGTCACTCAGGCAGACACTTGTGTTCTACCTCCTCCCCTTCACTATTTTTCTCCCCTTAATTTACTGCATTACATCTACATTTAAAACTTGAAGCTGTTGAGGGATACTCTTGGACACTTAAATACACCTGCTAACAATTTAGGTTTAATAACTGAAATTATATAGCTAAGGCTAGATCTACCCTACCAATTTCAGCCAGCACAGCTAAACTGGTTTGGGGTTTTTAGAGATGCAAATAATCCAGCTATGCCAGCAGAAGCCCCTGATGTAGATAGCTATACTGGCAAAGCTGCACTTTTACTAATGCTAGTAGTTTCACTTCAGGAAGTGGTTTTGCTATAGCTCTGCCAGTAAAGCTGTATCCATAAGAACAGGAAACTGCCAGTATTGGTATACAGCATTAATGCAGACATACCCTAAGGAACTTTATTGCCCTTGAAGCTCTAGAACAAATGGAATTAGAAGAGGGAAGGAAAACAGCTGGCTGGGAAAAGAATGGCCACCAAACCATCTATATATTCTCTTAAAAACTGCAATATGTTGCTGAAGAATCAACCATTAAGGTATTCTCTTTACTTACACCTCCAAGGGACTCTTATTCATGTATTCATTGTATTTTGAAAGTAAGTGATAAATTGATCCCATAATAAGTATGGTGTTTTCATCCTTGCTATTTAAATCCACATATTAAAAATGAAAATATTACTTTAAAAGAGACCAAACAAGTCCACCCACAGCTACCTGAAGTACTAACCGTGATCTGGCCTACTTTCTTTGCCTTGAAACATGGTCATTGCTTCCAAATTCAGAGCGCACACCCCACGCATAAAGGCTTTCTTCATGGTGTCTTCATATTGTTCTCTTTCACTATGCAGTCTCAGGATTTCAGCTTTTGCCTCTTCCAAAGAAGTATTTAGCTATGATAAAGAAAACTTTATCTGTGAACACAAGGAAACCCCCCAATCCTTAACTAGCTTTCAAAATACCAAATACAGTAAAAGCTCCGTTAACCAGCACCTTACAAGCCGGCATGTTCTATTAACCAGCACGCTGGCTTGTAAGGTAAAGTGAAACTGGAAGTGCCCGCTGTGGCACTTTTGGTTTTTCCAAGCCCCCATGGCCCAGGGCAAAGCAGCCTGCGCTGCCAACCCCCCATGGCCCAGGGCATAGCAGGCTGTGCGGGGCCCACCTCCCTGTCCCTCAGGGCCTGCGGGAGCGTCGGCGATGCTGCGGACGCGGTGGGAGAAGCAGTGGCCCGTACAGGCAAAGACTCCTGTTTGGGCCTCTCAATTAACCAGCATATTTTGTTATCCAGCACCCCCCATTCCCTATGGGTGCCAGATAACAAAGCTTTTACTGTAGCTCATTTTCTCAATGTAATATTTCCTTGCAAAAGTCTGTTGTGCTAGAAAGAAGATAAAACATGTAGTCCCCATAACTAGTGAACACACCTGATAAGGAGAGAAACCTAGCAACTGCCATACCTAAACAGACTAATCATCTCTGTAGTCTGGGAATCTATCTCCAACCATACCAGAATGCCTATAATACAGTCTAGCTGTACTATAGAATACTTCGGTGGAGCAGGAAAGAGGCAGCAAATATTGTTAGCTAGGGTCAGGAAGAAATCAGTTTAATTTTATCTTCTGATGGCAGCTTTGCTATTGTAACCCTCCCTGTCCCTCAGGGCCTGCGGGAGCGTCGGCGATGCTGCGGACGCGGTGGGAGAAGCAGTGGCCCGTACAGGCAAAGACTCCTGTTTGGGCCTCTCAATTAACCAGCATATTTTGTTATCCAGCACCCCCCATTCCCTATGGGTGCCAGATAACAAAGCTTTTACTGTAGCTCATTTTCTCAATGTAATATTTCCTTGCAAAAGTCTGTTGTGCTAGAAAGAAGATAAAACATGTAGTCCCCATAACTAGTGAACACACCTGATAAGGAGAGAAACCTAGCAACTGCCATACCTAAACAGACTAATCATCTCTGTAGTCTGGGAATCTATCTCCAACCATACCAGAATGCCTATAATACAGTCTAGCTGTACTATAGAATACTTCGGTGGAGCAGGAAAGAGGCAGCAAATATTGTTAGCTAGGGTCAGGAAGAAATCAGTTTAATTTTATCTTCTGATGGCAGCTTTGCTATTGTAACATAAATATAGTTTGCATTCTTATTGGCATGAACAGCCCATTTCTTTAAAAAAACAAACAAAACCCAAAACACGCCCCCCCCGGGCCCTTAACTGCATCCACACTGTATCAGACAGTTATCATTTTTACAGCCGTCTATAAGGGGAAGGGGCTGTCTGTGTTGGTAAATGACAAACTCAGTTATCCATCCAGAAAGCAGTAGATTAAGATGTTTTTCCTTTTGTTACATTTCCAAAGTGAAAAGTACTGTATTTTTCAGATGGAATTTTCAAAAACATGAGAGTTATTTAGGAGTGTAAGTCTCATTGACTGTCACACAGAAAGGACTTAGGCTCTTGATACTTTTGAATCAATCCCTCCATATAAGCTGCAGGCTTTAAGTTCTTACATATGAAATGACTACATAGCTGTAACTACTGGGATAGGAGTTAGTAGTTATTTCATTGTGACTGGGGCTGGTTAAATAAATCTGTAACTCTCAAGAGTATGTCTACCCAGCACACTGCAGTATTGTGCAGAGATGCCAGAGCTCTGAACAAGTTAATTCAGATAGTGTAAGCAGTGCAGCTCCACACGAGCTAATCAGCCCTGCAGAAGCAAGGTATATTCATGTAGGCAGAGTTTCACACACACACAGCTATTGGCTATATTCCTCCAATACCTAGCTCAGGTATTTTCTGCACAGTACTGCACTGTACTGTGAAGACATATGATAAAATTCCTGGGTTTTTAATTTCCTGTCAAACTATAAAACTCTCTTGACAAATAATACTCAACCTTTATTTCATCTGAATTAATATGTGTTAATATGTGTGACTATTTTAGATTAGGACTTATACAGGAAAAAAATTAATTCAACTTTTAACAGAATAGCAGTTATACCAAAATCTACTGTACAGTGACAAACTGCAAAATAACTATCTTGCATTCTATAGTGTCTTCAAAAGGTTATTTGAAAGCACTTTACAAATATTAATGAATTAAGGTCTACTAAAACTACACTATTCAGTAGGCATGGGATTACCATTTGCAGACAGGTGAAAACAGCTACCAGATAAGTGAAGTGATCTGTATTTCATACAGTACATTGGACATTTTCCTCTCCAGCCAAAATGTAGAGACTTCATTTATATTACTGTACAACTCATATAGCAAAAAGATGGAGCCCAGAAAATATAAGCCTGTGGCAAAGCTTTAGCTGCAGAACTTGTACCTTAAATTCCCAGCTCCACACTTGGCAGCTACTTCCCACTACTCTGGTGGAAAACCAATGCATAAGCTGGTTTAGAAAGAGGAACTTAAAATAAGCCCCTTACCTCTGTAATTTTAGCTTCATAATCCTGAGAAAGCTGAATACAGACATCTTCAGCCCTTGACTGACAGGCTTTCGCCACTTTCTCTTTCCATTTTGCTTCAGTAAGGGACCGCCAGGCTGCCCACACCCTCTTCATCAAAGCTGTTTGGAATTGTCTCTCTGCCAGTCTATTTGCATATTCCTTGAATAGTGAATATTACCAAGTTATATAAATATTTCTTGACTATTTAATACTCTTTAAGGAGAGTATGTGCGAGTGTTTCACAACATCTTAAACAGACTACAGTTTGTGCTCTCAGTTCGGCGATATTCAAACTAACGACATCATACACGGTCCTACAACTGCAGCAGCATATGCTTGGGCACATGAGCAAGTTACCAGGAGGTAAACAAGGATATGTATTTACATTTAGCCACATACAGATATCCCATTTCTACCAGGAGAATTTCCATTCTGTTTGTAAAAACCAGACATCTACAAATGTTCATGCTGTTTCTGCTGGACCAAAAATGGCAGGTCTAAGAGAAAAATAATCCAACTCCAACCAGTTAGAAGTTGCTTCTGGAAGAGTTTCTCCTGGGAAAATGAATTTTGTACACTTTCCCATGGCTTCACTCTCCCTAGTCTCCAGGAGTCCCTGAGCCACAGGGAAAGGCTCCTATGCCTTCTAGAGATTGGAGTCACCCTGGTCTGGAGAAGGTGAGGGGAGCAGCTCCTCCTGCCCCTCTCAGAATGGGAGGGGAGGGAAGGGGCAGCTGCCATCTTCCCACTGTCAGCTCCTCAGGCACTGGGAGCCCTGAAGTGAGAAATAGGTTTTGTCCCACTGCTCTGCCCACTCAGCTCCTGAGCAATGGGAAAAGCAGTGCAAGACCCCTGCCTGCTTCTCTCACTTGAGTCCCAGGTGCAAGAAGTGGGCAAGGGGCTTTGCCCAACTGTTCCAGTGCTCCAGGAACAGGCAGAGGATTGGAGCAGCCCACGTTTTTCCCAGACTAGGATCACCCTGGTTTTGGGAAGGGTCAAGGAACAGGGGAAGAGTGGGCAGTTGCAAGCTGAGAGCTTGTACTGCGCTCTCCCCCAGAATCATTTCTAGCAGCAAAAATTTTTTCTCCACTAAAAATGAACGCTTTTTTACATGGCCTTTGTAGGAACTTTGTTTATGCATGCCTGACAGTGTGGATGTAAGGACATTTGGGACCCTCTGAAAAGGGGAATTTCCAAAAGGCAGCAGCCAATACATTCTAAACGTTAGGTGTGAATGAGCTAAGAATGATTCAAACGTAGCAAAACTGCTCCAATTTAAACAATGCTTCATCCAGAACCCTGGATGAACAGTTTCGAAAGGGTTCCAAATGTACATGCCCAAACCCCAAACCATGTGGATATCTGTCTGGTTTTGTTTTTTAATACCTAGTTTTCTACATTTGGATGCTTACAAAAATGCAGTTTTGAAGAAAATCTAATTCTGTTTAAACACAACTAACGCTCAACATGTATATTTTTAAATGGTAACAACAGATTCAGTGAGACTAAAACAAGCTGAAGAAAAGGCAGAATAACAGAGATGTTCAAACACAAGAGAGAGAGCGAGAGGGAGAATGAAAATGGGGAATCATTTTTATTTTTGTTTCAACTAAGCATTTCCAAGAGCAAATGCACTGCTTTCAAAATGCTTGAGAGCACCAATTCAATTTCTGTTATATGCATCAAAATATAAGAGTTGTCACTTCTTGTGATGGTAACAAAGAGTTGCAGTAACTCTGACCCTTTTGAGTTCAGAGGTTTATCTAATATTTTATGCAAATACCTGCTGTCTGGTCTCAACATGCTGAATCCGCCACAGTGTAAATTTTCTCATTAACTCTATCCTTTCCTTTTGCTTCTCTGTTGCCTGAGTCAAGTTAGTAATTACCTGCAAAACATATACCGACACTATTTGGTCAGATGTTTTATTATTTTTGTAGAATGGATTAAAGTTTATTGCATGCCTGAGTTATTTTAAATATATTTAACAGAAGCTTTGCACTATATCTTTTTCTTGTATGTCATGCAAAAGAATTTAAAGATCAAACAAGGAAAAGCTCATTCAACATAAACATTCAAAGACCCTGTTGCACTCAAGGAAATTTGCAGTGCAATTTTCATCAAAATGGCTAAATCAAAGTGGTCATTGTCCTCCTACATCTGCAAGCTTCTGTACCACGGTAGCATTTAATTAAAAGGAAGCAGAGGCTCAGAAGAAGATGTAAACATTTACTTACAAAAACAGCACACTAAATCAGGAACAACTGTCATTTGTATTAAATGAGAGTCTGCCTGCATATGGCTCAGATTCCTACTAAGGTGTTCAGAAAATTTCCTGAACTTCAGAAAGGATATACAAACTGTCTAGCCAAAAGATAATTGTCATGCTGAGAAGTTGCTAACAACTAAATATCAAACTTAGGACTCTTATCCTTTATTTAAAAGATCTTATAATGTAGAGCATCTTGTGGAGTGTCTAATACAGACAAAAATTCTCCTCTCATGAGGCAACATGGTCTGCTAAATCAAGTATGATTTGAGGCCATAAAGTTTAGAGTTTTAGTTCTGGATCTACTACCAACTTGATAGGTAGGCTTGGGTAATTCACTCAGACTCCACCAACTTTCAGTGCTGGTGGTTCATAGATTCATCGATTGGTTACTGTATATTCAATTGACCTGATTTTCAGACACAGTGAACATCCATAACTGAAATCAACAGGAGGACCAGAGATTCAGTAACTGAATATAAAACCTATGGATGTCACACGTTGGGCATCCTAAACCAGTGAGCACCTCTGGAAGCTTTTTGTTTAGCCAGCTTCTACAGTGCACATATTGGCCTCAGTTGCACCTCAGTAACCCTTCATCTAACTGAGGGTAGAATTTAGCTCAGTGCTTTCATTTCCTCAAAATGATATTTCCCCATAATTACAACTGGTACACTACACTGGCCTACCACATAGAAAGATTCTGAGGATTAGTACTTTAAAATACATTTATACTTTCAATGCATGAACTAACTATTAATCATCTGCTACATGAATATGATCTATGCCATTAATATAAAAGTTGCTTTGTAATCAAAGCAGTTACCTAGTACATTGTGCAGAATTCTTAAATCTCAATAATACATGCTCTGCTGGTGATAATTTGCAGGCAATACTGTTTAAGAAACCTATATCAATAGGCAAAATTGAGCTCAGTTTAAAATGTTAAAAAATACTAAAACTAGCAATAATAAAAGCCAATTTAAAATATGTCAAGTAAGACCAATTCTTTAGCTTTTTAAGAATCGCTATCCATAGTACTGTATTGCATGAAATCTACCTTGGATAAGCTACTCTGCTCACATGTCATAGCTAACTAACTTTTTTCAGTGTAAATGCTGACTTTATATTTACAAGTTAATTAAAAAGGAAAACCACCAAATAGCTTATTCATGTTTTATTTAACAGTGTGTAGAATATCAACTTGATTTTCTTGATGAAAGTATTGTCATGGCCTGTAAAATGCACAAAGCCACATACTACTTTTGTTATATAACTAGATAGTGGATATGAACTTAAAAAAAAACAAACCACAAAAATTTAAAATGAACTTAAAATAAATTAATGAAACTACCTGAAGTCTAAGAGTTAAATCT
>NW_005843275.1:39859-43306 GCF_000455745.1 Alligator sinensis | reverse complement strand
CACAGGAGGGCCACTCTCTCTCCAATCTCTCAGTCCTGATCCTCAAGGGAAACTTACACAACACTTCCCAGAGACGAGCCTATGAGCTCCATTTCATCAACCTGCTGGATACTAGAGATCAGAGATTAAACATAGACATTGGATTTTTGATACATTACAATCTGCCTGGCAACTGACTCCCCAGCCCAGCCCAGCCCAGCCCAGCCCAGCCCCTGGCTTGTTTACTTTTCATTCCATCCAGGAAGACCACACACCAACTGCTGCAGCTTCTTTAGCCTGACGAAGGGTTTTTGAACCCGAAAGGTTGCTTAATAACTATTCTCCAACCATTTGGGTTGGTCTAATAAGAGATATCAAATTCACCCAAGGAACCTTGTCTGCCTACTATGAGGAAGACACTCTCACCTATAGTTAAGTCATAAAGTGGTTCTGTCATTCTAATGAAGCCTAGTGATAAGCAGAATTAGATGAAGAAATGTGTTTGATCTGGTAGTGGGGAAAGGCATTAATAATGAATCATAATTTCTGATGACACTATTACCAGATGTGTTATGCAAATATGATCTTGTCACGTAATTGTTCTTAATGGAATCAAAAGCAGAGACTGAAATAATGATGGGCCTGAGTGTCCTGGGTAGGCAAACTGAAATGCACTGGCAAATACCAGATGTGTGCACACAGCTATAGCAACTGTTTGTTCATCATCAGTATAACTGGGGCATGTCTAATGAATGTAGGAGTGTGTACTTTCACTCTTCCTGCACATGCTCTTTCAGGATTATAGTTCCAACAAATTTTTCAAAGTAATTAGATTCAAAATCTTAATTTATCCAAGTATTCTTAAGCACAGGTTTAAGATATTATCATGTAGAAGAAGATTATGTTGGGAGCATGACTGAAGGAATTCCTTTCTTCCTACTTCTTTTATATCTACCTGTATGCTAGTTAATTTCAGGACAGTTGGTATAGGTACTGCTAGAAAAATGTTACTCCTAAAAAGCATAGGCCTATTTCATTTTATAATTAGATTATGACCTTCCCCTCTCCCCCTCCAGAAGACCTTCTCTAAAAACTCTAAACAAATGAGACTTCTTCCCACTTGGGAGATCCATCCAATCTGGACAGAATTTAAATAAAGCTTTTTAGAACAATATTGTTGTAAAGGATAATGTGATGGAGAATGACTTGTAATTATTAAATCCAGGAGAGTGCAGTTCTAATGAAAGAGAAGCTACAAATAAAAGACAACATGTACTTTTTTCCTTTAGTATTAGAAAATAAATAGTTATGCAAGTGTTTTACAGAAAAGTAGTTGAATTCTATTATTTATAGATTTCTATCCTATGTAGCTTGTAATGTGTCATCTTTTCTGACTATATAATCTAACTTTATTGTTTACTTGCTTGCCTTACTGCTGCGATAGGGATTCCTGCAGTGAAAGTACAAACAAGGCTGGGTGGAAGGGAGAAGATGGGGTGCAGAATTTCTTAATATAGAAGAATGGTAGTATAGGAAAACTATTACCTCATCTTTTCTGCCAACAGAGATTTCATAAGTATGTAGCAGTTCTCTCAGGTTATCCATCTGATTATTCAGTTGTCTCACATGAGCAGCATGTTTTTCCCTTTCTTGTCTCACTTCCAGCTTGTGATGTTCAATAAAAGTAAGTTTCCATTTCCTCAGTTCAGTCAAAACATTTGTCTGGAACATATAAGGGATGGCACTAATGAAATGAGTAAAATTATATTATCTTTTAGGTCTTAGAATATGTGGCAGCTAATTCAGCATTTCACACGCAACTTATCTGTTCTTACAAGCATTGACACATTGAAATGGCCACTTGGAGGAATAAAACTGCCTTGCGGATGATTCCTGCTTTGCTCCAAGGTCTCTTAACATGTGAAGAGCAGAGCTTTTAGATGGTAGGCATCAAACCAGCATCCAGGCCATTAGCTGTAACAATACCGAGTATGAATATATTACATGTCCCTAATTCTGTGATAAGAAGTCTGGGTAACCTCAGAGCTTGACTGGGAGTTGTGTGGACATGTGCAGCAAGGCTATCAGCACAAATGTCTCGACAAGTAGGAAGCTAGGAGAAAGAGTGGGAAACAGTGCCTTGACATAAGAAAATAATTCCCTTATAGACAATGTCACCATCTACTCTGGTTCTAGTAAGGGTGCTGATACAATCAGGAGAAATGGCAAGGGTATTTCTCAACAGACAAACATCAATACTAGAAGGGGGTTCTTCAACAGGTGCCAAGATTAGTGCTGTAGTTTCATTGGCTTTCTTGCTTTAGCTTTAGGTACTTTGCTAAAGTTCTTCGAACTTTTAGGATCTCCACCGGACTTTGAGCCCTCTTTGTAAACAAGATGTGACATGTGCTCAGAACTCCATTTGCTAGAGTGGTATTAGACCTCCAAGAGAGGTCTAACACTCTAACAGATTTAAAGACTAATGGAGAGTTTAGGATTGTTTACAGCAGTGGTTCCCAACCTTTTTTGTACTGTGTACTGGCAAGCTCACTTAAAGAATTTTGGCAGACTGAGCATCTAATTTACATATTTAAATTTAATTTACATAGTTAAATTTAATTTTTACATGGAGCGGGGGTGTTGCAAGGATCATATTGGGTTGGGGCACTGCAGCCGCAGGCACAAGAAGACCCTGCAGGGGAGAGGGTTGTGCAGGCGGTGCTCTGGGGGACCCAGCTGGGGCTGCCCAGGAAAAAGGGGCTCCGCTGCCTTCCCTAGGAGCAGGCAGCAAAGCTGCCTCCCGGCCCTCCGCCCCAGGCATTTCCCCACCTGCATTCCCCTGCTCCCAGTGGGGCTGGTGGGTTCTGCCTAGCCTGATGCAGGCCCTGGTAACTGCTGCACAGGCGTGGCCATAGTGGCAGGAGCAAGACAGGGCACATGGAGCTAGCTGCCTGCCTCCCAGGGCTGCCCCACTGTGCCACAACCTGGCAGCTAACCCTTCATGGTCTGGTATCAGGCTGCAACCCAGTGGTGAGGAACCTCTGGTCTACAAGTCAGTGCTTAGGACACGTGCATAGTATGCCTGCGCGAAGTGGCTAGTCTTCGCTTCGGATTCAGATTTGGCCGATTTGGGGGACACTGATTCAATTTGGTGATTTGAATCACTGTCCTGATTCAGTTTGGCCAAATCTCTGATTCAGTGTGCCCAATCCTCTGAACCAGCCAGGCCAGGCCCATCCCCTGCCCCTTTCCCAGCCTGGCAATGGCTGCCCCGCCCGCCCCAGTTCCCAGAACGTGTTAAAAAAAAAAGCCCCGGTCTCTGCACGAGCCCCCAAAGCCCCGAGGCCACTGCAGAAGCGGAGAGTCCCGGGGCTTTTCTCGGCTTTTTCTTTCCTTAAAGGGCCGAAGCTGGCCCAAGCGGGGCACCCATGCTGGGGGTTGGGGGAGTAAGGGGGGGGGGGGGCAGGG
>NW_005843275.1:27820-39818 GCF_000455745.1 Alligator sinensis | reverse complement strand
AGGGAGGGGGTCAGGGATTGAAATCTTTTTGAAGATTTGGAGAGCTTTGAATCAATTCGGACCTTTAAATTGGTCCCCTGATTTGATTCAGATTCGGAGATTCGTCCACCAAACCAGGCCAAATCTCCTTTGAATCGAATCACCAACTGAAACTTCGCACAGCCCTAATGCATAGTCCTGATGGACAAGACACTTTAGAACATTCCAAGTTCACACATGTGAGACCTACCTTATAGGGGCCTACATCCTCAGAAAAAAAAGAGTACCAGTTTCCCAGTGTATTCATATTACGTTTTCCCCTGTAACTTTACTAATTCCACATCTATAAACAGACACCCACTTCACTTATGAGGATTAATTTAGCACAAATTTGATACCTTAAGACTTCCACTCCAGAGATCAAGGATGCTTTCTATCTGAGTCACTTTTTCATCTGGAACAGTTAATTCTGTCACTGCAGTTTCACTGATCTCTCTTGGAGTAGATGAGGACCCTGGTGAAGAAATCTCTCCTGAATGAACTGCACAAAGTCCTTCCATGTCTGCCTGGGAAGATTCCTTCACTGGTGTTAAAATTAAAAAACAAAACAAAAACAAACAAACAGGACAAAACAAATAAAAGCTGATTCTCTGAAGGACCTAACTCATACATTAAGGATACAAGTCAGAAGTCGGGCACACAAAAGACCCATGTTGCCAGCAGCCTCCTTTTCCTGTGCATATAAACCCAAATGGATGCTTTGAAGGCAGTAGTGTAACTAGGGTCAGGAGGACACCAACTTAGAAGGGGTGCCAGAATTTTGCCCCATTCCTGGAAAGTCTATCCCCCCAACAGCAAAGACAGCCCCATGGCATTGCTCTTACAGCAGCAGCAACCTGTGCATAGACACCCTGCTGCTGCTGCTCTAGGAGCAAGAGGTGAGGTGGGCATAGTATATAGTGGTGGCAGCAGCAACAGCATAGCCAGGGGCTATTTTGAAGTTCTCAGCCTAAGTGACTCCTGCACCCTTCCCTCACCCCTGCTCTCTTGCCTGCAACCTTTGTCAAGGGTGCAAACCCTCCTTGTTATGCCTCTCCTTGAAGGGATGTAGGCAGGCAAGGTTCTTTGAGTTGATGTGATATCTTTTATTAGGCCAACTGAGTAGTTGGAAAAAAAGTTCTTTGCAAGTTTTCAGGTGCAATCGCTACCCTTCTTCAGGCATAGGGAGTCTCTGCTGAGTGACTAGAAACAACCCAAAACCCTTGAAGGGACAAGCGTTTTAAAAAACAGCATTCAACTTTGCTTCTAGAAGGAATGAACTATGCTTCCAAAGTCAAAATATTGTTCCCTTGAAAGTCAGAAGCTTTCAAGGTTGCATATAGGTCCAACAATAGTGTTTATATATTAAGCACATTTGGTAGCCTTGAAAAACTTTTTACAAAAAAACAAAACCTCCAGTTGTTGAAAGTCACATAAAAAGTTATCTTAAACGGAGTTCTATATACACTTCACTCAGCATTTTCTGTATCGTTTCCCAGGTTTCAGATCTACCTCACTTGCATTATAACCTCCTCGTGACAGGCACCTTGTCTTGCATGTTTGTAATGCCTTTCTATTCCTCCAAGTTCATTTCTACACATAAACCACAATAAATAGCAAACAGATTTGATTTTCTCTGTGTTAGTTCTTCATCTGTGAAATGATGCAAATATACTATTTTCTCAGTCTTTGATTTGCTTGTCTATTTAAAACTTGAAAGTTCTTGAGGCAGGCTCTTGACTGTTTTGGTCAGTGTCTAACACAACAGAGCCTGCCTCACACACACTTGGTGCCACTGTAATACAAATACATATTTAATTCAAAGGGATGAGGGCATGAACAGGGTATGAAATAGGATCAGACTTTATCCAATTCAGGAAAATAAAAAATATTTTTCATAAAGAGCAAATGAAAAATGGAACAGATCACTAAAGTGGATGTTGGGAAGCTGGACAAAGGTTTAGGGAATTCTGAAAGCCTATCCACTAGCAGATTTCTGCTATATTAGCATTACATCTGAGATCAACTTTGTTAAAAAAAAGTCATTTTTATAAACAAGCAAGGGGAAGCCTCAAATATTTAGTATTGAACTGTTATGTAGCTATGAGTATAAGCAACATGATGTCTCATGTTACAGCTTGGTACAAGTTGAGATGTGAAGACTGGAGGATATCATCTAGATTCTACACATGCTGTTTACTAAGAGAATTTTTGCTACCACAAAATGTACATGTAAAAATGTCTGATGATATAGCACATAGGTAAAAAGAAACATACACTAGAGGGAAATACCATATTTATTCGACTATAAAACAACCCCCCAAAATTAGGATTTTATATGTGGAAAATTTACAAATTTGCTAGTTTCCAGGTACAGAATCTAATTATTGGAGATTTGCTTTGAATTTGTCCCCCTCCCACTACAACAGCAGGGAAAATAAGTGGGGTGGGTCAAGTGGACCCCCTGTCCTTTGCCTCTCCCACCTTCTTCCCCCTGCAGCTCCTTCCCCCTCCTTACTGACAGACTCTCCCAGTAGGCTCACCCTGAGCACATGGAAGTGAGAAGCAAATCTGAAAACACTGACCTTGAAAGAAACATACCTGTGGTAATTTGCATATAGTACTCACAGACTTAGTTCATCCAGAAGTGATATATTTTACTTTGGAAACTGCTACAAGTTCTAGCACAGGTACTCCATAAACACACTTTTAAGCAGCACCTTTGTACCTACTCATATATAGCACAAACTATTTTTTTAATTAAAGACATATTTTGTGTTCCAAGCCAAATCAGTCAAATCAAGTCCAAATCCATGAGTCAGTCCAGAACCATAAGTGGCCGTACAACTGTCAAACATCCTCCACCCCCACCAGGGCTGACAGATATTTCCAGAATCTTTTGGTGGGCATCCTATGTGCAGGCACAAGCCCGGAGGCTTGGGGTTTGGATGCCTCCAAGTTTTGCTTGCCCTTAGCCATAAGGCCCTCCACGGACCCACATACATATGCATGATATTAGTCCAAAACCAAAAGGCTCATGATTTACCATATGGTTCGTTGGTCTGGGCCCCAGCAGAGTCAATAGAATTTCAAACCATGGTGACCCCACAGCTCAGCATGTATGCGCACTCCAGGTACCCCCTCCCCAAAGGATCCATGTGCTAATTAGCCCCTTCCTTGTGAATGGAACAGGGTGTCCTTGTCATGGGTTCTGGGATCCTCCAAAAAATTATATGCAGATCACACACAAGGCAACCTGGTCTGCCTCCACCTCACAGAAGGCGGGACCACACTAATCAGATGTGACAGGCTGAGAGAAGGGCCAACAGAGGGACTCTGGGTGAACTGTTTGGTGTTTCATTAGGCAAACATTGCAAGACATTTAAGGCTGGTGAAGAAACAGGAATCATGGAAATGGGAAAGAAAGGAACAGTTCAGCTGTGGGAGTGAAGAGGAAGTTGAAATATGTGAAATGCAGTGGCTCACCATGGCTTAAAAAAATAGAGTTGGTGCTGAAGGGAACTGTGCGCAATGGGCACTACCTTATATTGTGTTCAGATGGGCTGCCGATAAGGGTGATGACGGAAACTATGATGAATACAATGACAAGTGAAAGGACTGGGCAAATAGGTGGACAAGTTGGGAAGGGGTGGGGGAAGGACACTGAGGTAGTCCTTTGTGTAATTATGATGGTTAAAAGGTGACAGTGAAAGGCATGTGGAATGCAGGCATGGTTTTTGTAACAGGACAGAGTGGTGTAACTGTAAAGGTGTTTTTGGATTGTCAAGTGAACCACAGCAGTCACAAGACAGGTTGGTAGAAGTATAGTTTAAATATAAATATAAACATAAACTATACTTCTACCAACCTGTTTTGTGACTGCTGTGGTTCACTTGAATTACAAACAGTAAAAGCTTTGTTATCCGGCACCCATGGGGAATGGAGGGTGCCGGATAACAAAAGATGCCGGTTAACTGAGAGGCCCGAACAGGTGTCTTTGCCTGTACGGGTTGCTGCTCCTCCCGCTGTGTCCGGGCTTCACCGCCCCTCCCACGGCATCGCCGACCCTCCTGTGGCACTGCCAACCCGCCTGTGGGCCCTGAGGGACAGGGAGGCAGGCCCCGTGCAGCCTGCTATGCCCTGGGCCGTGGGAGCTCGGCAGCGCAGGCTGCTTTGCCCCGAGCTATGGGGGCTCGGAGAAACCAGAAGTGCCATGGTGGGCACTTCTGGTTTCGCTTTACCTTACAAGCCAGCAGGCCGGTTAATAGAACATGCTGGCTTGTAAGGTGTCGGTTACCGGAGCTTTTACTGTATATATAATTTTGCAAAAAGAAAAAAAAAAATCAGTATGCTTCTCCAATATGGGCCACATGTTTTATAGTTATGCTCAGTGTTGGCTGCATTTAAATCAACTTCATAGTTGGTTTCCATTGCTGAGCACATGCTGCTTTTGGCATCAGTTTAATGATAAGCAATTTATTTTATGAGGTTTCCATATTTTCAAATACAAGACAAGGGGCTTCCCCTCCCGCTGACTGGGGGGTGGGGGGACCTCCTCTTGTATTTGAGTAAATACGTCAAATAGTTAATGCTAATCGTTTCTTATTAGAGGTGGGGAAGTTACTATTAACAGCTCAAAGATCCATTCACATGGCAACTGCAGGGGAAAAAAAGCAGAACACTCCCCCCCCCAAATAAGGCACCCAGGATATACAAAGGGATAGAGGATGGAATTACTAGTAACATTTGTCTTGAATCCTGTGTTCACTTGATCCATGACATTTTCTGATGGACCACCTATAGGGCTGGGAGCCAGGAAATCTGTATTCAGGGTACCCAAGGCAGTAAAGGAAGTTGTCAGGTTACAGGAAAGAATGTTAGGATCCCTGACAAAGGGGATAAGAATAGGTGGGGACAGTAAGGCTCCCTACCCAATATTTCTGTATGAGCATGTGGGCAGAGCTGAAATTACCTCACTTCATTTCTTCAAGCTACAAGAATGTGACTCTGCAAAGCCAGGTTGCAATTCCTTCCAAGTCTCCTGAGATGGTGCACCTGCATACCACTCTTTACCTCAGGTTGTGCTCAGGGGTTTAGTTGAGCACTTAATATCTCTGCACCGGGTTCTGAGTTCAGATGTGCAAGGTTAACAAAAGGTTAGACTGCCTTACTCCCAATTTATACCAGTATAAATGAGATTAAATATCTTCCATGTTTCAGGGTTGTAGCCATGTTGGTCTAAGGACATAAGCAGACAAGGTTCTTTGGGTAAATCCGATATCTTTTATTAGACCAACTCAATTGAGTTGGTCTAATAAAAGGCATTGGATTTACTCTCCCATCCATGTTTCTCCATGTAAAAAAATGTGTCTGCCTACTGGAATTTGAAGATTATGTCTGTGTAGGACTCTGAGTGTTGGTGGGAGGCAAAGAGAAAGGTGGGACAGGAAGGTACTGGAGGTCTTATGTTCACAGGCACTCTGGCAGCATAGATCCAGTTGACTACCTATTGTTTTTAATTTATGAAGCTGGCATTTACAAATTTTCTCTGGAACATAATAGGTCAAAATGAGTGCTGAAACTAAAGAGCTGACATCTCCACTTTGTTGGACAAGTCACTACTCTACATCTCTGCTACACATAATTTATTACTCCCATCTCATAAATTTTCAGATTTAATTAACTGCTGATGACAAAGAACAGGAAATTCAATTTAGATTTTAAATTTGAAAACCATCTGGACATCAGATTTAAACAGCATATGTTTTTGTTCTTTCCTTGACAAAGTTTTTAGTAAAAACATTGTTTATCGTTAGATTCACTGCATCAAAGAGAAAGTTACTAGTAACTGGCAATCTACAAAAACACTATGCCATGGTGGCAGAGTCCACCTTGAGTGCTTCTCTTCCATGTGCCTCAAAACTATTAAAAAAGCAGTGACCTCCCCTGCCCCCCGCAACCATACCCCACAAACCAGGCTGT
Organism: Alligator sinensis; assembly: GCF_000455745.1. Taxonomy (NCBI): domain Eukaryota; kingdom Metazoa; phylum Chordata; order Crocodylia; family Alligatoridae; genus Alligator; species Alligator sinensis. Next base: position 33,818 of record NW_005843275.1, on the reverse strand, counting down.
GTTCTAGAAGACATTATGTAGTAATAGCAATTCCAACTGTATTCATTTTCAAGCCTAGGTGAATTAATTCAGCATAGTGCAGAGATACCCAGGACACCTTTAAACCAGTCCCTTAGCTATCTGGGGCAGAAGGGAGCTCAGCACAGACTAATTTATCCTGCCAAGAAGCAAGGTAAATTAGCCTGCAGTCAGTTCAGAGCTCCCACCAGTATCTTCACGCTGCACTACAGTCTGAGTATAGACCTATGCTAATACTGAATACAGCACAGGTATGCATTAGGCTTTACGGAAGATTAAAATAAATGCTGGATCCCTGCTTTGAAGATTTTATTTTCCTAACTGAATAGGTAACGATCAAACGAGAGCAGAGCAGAATGGAGTAAAAATGTCAGAGATCCCCTAATAGGATGTTAAATACAGTTAATAATTTTAGGAGAACCTATTTAAATAATCACTTAAGGACTATCTTCTCTAAACAAACCTCTTATCTAACATGAAAATCAGAAGTGGCAAAAGGTTTTTTTTGTTTGTTTTGATTTTTTTTGTGATATCTTTTACTGGACTAAGAATTGGCTACAAAAAACCCTTGTGTCACATACATTTCCTGGACCATCCCAGCTATCACGGTGCTCAAAGCCTACTATTATCAGCTCAGCAATATTGAGCTTTGGCTTGTCTATACTTCAGCTCTTAAAATGCCAGTGTACAGCTACCTGGCTTTGCTTGTTATATCTAGGGACCTCCTTAAATTGCAGTTTCACAATTTTCACAGAAACTGTGAAAAACTGCAGTTTCCATGATCACTGTGAAAAAAGGTGTTTCCCATGATTTTAAATTGCCTGAAAAACAAAGCTTACCAGAATACAAAAAAAACCTTGTGACCCCTGCAGTGATAGAGCATGTGGTTTGAGAGAGAGCTACTGACAGGCTAAGCTAGCAATGTAGACTCAGCTAGCAATGTAGACTCAGCGAAGTCGCCAGTCAGGAAAGCAAAAGGGTTTCAGAGCCATCTTTTAAGAAGCCAGATGCAATGCTACAGCAATGCTGCTGTCTGAAGATGAGTGATTAGTCTCTTGGCCTATCAGCAGCACAAAGCAGGGTTGCTGGGGCCCCTTGGCCAATCAGCAGCGAGGGGGAGCTGACTGCGAAAAGACCATGAAATTGGCTCCGCATGCAGCAAATGGCCCGTGAAAATACCTTCATCTTGCCGCAGTTTGGGTAGGTCCCTAATTATATCCACATTCTAACATTTTTGTTTGGAACATGAATACATGAACACCATTCTAGAATCACCCTGAATAACTGTTACTGCCAAGGACATCATGCCTTTTACCATATTTCAGAGTATAACTGCCCCTTGAGATGTGAAGGGAAATCTTGTAATAACCTTCAACGTGTCATAAATACACTTGTAAAGGAAACCCCTGGAAGTGGTTGTGAATCATCTGGCATTGAATTTCTGTTGCACGATTCATTGTAGTCAGGAGGCATGATGCATAGTAATTACTGTTGCCACTGACTCAGCTATAGCACCCTACGCATCAATAGCAGCTTTCAGGGAGGTTCATACTGTTAGTTAATCACAGGTCAGTGCATTCAGTTCTTATTTAGAGTCCACTAGGACTCTGTCCAGAGGAAAGCTGTGGCTTTGTGCCAGATTTTGAAAGGTGATCTTGGTAATTAGCTACTCCAACTTGAAGATTAGCTGAAAAATAGCTCTTCCTTCCAAAGAGATCTCGTTGTTTGGCTCCTTTTCCAGGATTTTGAAGTTTGCTTGCCAACTCTGTCCTGCATAGTAGTAACTACCTGAGACCTTAGGGTCGGATACAAATAGAAATACTCAAATCCCACAGAAGGTACTTAGTATTTCTATCATCACCCTCCAGTTGTTGGTATTCATGCCAATGTTTGCCAGAAGGTTGCGCAGGAAAACAGATTTTCATTCACAGGCACTGCAAATATTCCAGACAAATAATTTAAGAAAGTATTCAGTTTGCAGTTCCTCTTATACATGCTTCCCTCACTTTATACAGGTTCTGTACGTGTGAATTTGCTCTTATACAATGACCCTTTTATACCAAAAATGTGTTATATGCAAGGTAAATTCACTCTTATGCAATCAGTGTGGTGGAAGCCCGCAGTCAGATGCTTTGTGCGGTGCATTGTGGGAGTGATGCACACCAAAATACAGTCTCTTATGTGGATCTGTGCTCCTTGCTCATTGTCTGTGACATATGCTTATGTAGTTGCCATCCCCATTATGGTAACATTCACCACCACCCTGTGCTTGTGTGTACTGTCTGCTGTTGGTGAGTACCAAAACTATCTTGTAAAAGTGATAGAAATGGGTCTGGGGGTCAGTACAGTCTAGATCTTGGAATGTATTCCTATTTGTTACATTGTAAAGTGGGTTCCCTTTATGTGAATTTGAGTTAGGCACCATTTTCCAGGAACACATGTACAGCATAAAGTGAGGGAAACTTGTACTTGAGCTTCTGTAGGCAACTACAAGAGAGATCGGAGGATCACTGTTATACTCTGATAGATTCCTGCGGTGAGGGTGACATTTCATTATCACAGAGGATCTGGGTCTCCTGACCTGATGTATACTCCAGGATGCCAAATACGTCCAAGCAGTAGGACCACACAAGGACCATGCAGATGACCAGGTAGGATATGAAGTTCTTCTGTAAATTCCCCCAAACATGTTGCAATTTATCAAGGTAGAAAGCATCAGAGGACTGCATTTTGAAAGAATGTGGTGAACCACCCTACCCAAAACTCCAAAGCAGAAGAGGAGCATGAATACTTTTTTCAAGAGATAGAAACTGTGTTTGAATCTGAGAGTTAAAGGAGGAAAGGTTTCTTACTGATAATGAGGATAATCCTAGTACTGAGCCAATAGCACTTGGTCAGTGATATTCACCAAAGGAAGAAAACAACGGCTAAAATATTCTTGTCTAGTCATGTGGAATATAAGCACGCCAAAAAAGCCCCAGATACATAGGCATTTAGAAAACAATTTTCTAAAGCAGATAATAAAATAATCACCAAATTTCACTGTTACTACAGGAAGATGAATAGGTTCCCTGTATCTGAAAATGAAGGTGATGATCATTAAAGCTACCATATAAACTATAAATATAAAACACAAATAAGCATTTATTTTTAATTGGGCAAAACTTCTATAAGCTTATTTGTATTTATTTATGGTTTATATGGTAGCTTTAATGATCATCACCTTCCTTTTCAGATACAGGGAACCTATTTATCTTCCTGTTGAGGGGTTGGAAAGAAATAAGAGCAATCAGCAAACAAACTGAACTTGCTGCCTTATTTACAGTTAGTGGTACATACTCAAGTACTTTTGTTGCAGAGTAAATTATTAAGCTACTTGAGTAAATCTATATTTGTAAGATTTTGAAGAATAAGCACAAGATAAATCAGAACATTTTATTCAAGGAGACTTATTTTATGAAGTTAGACTCAAGACTTTTGGTGATTAGCACTTGTATCATCTGAATGGGGATTTCTAGGTAAAAATATGCAATGGTATAGTACAGGGGTAGGCAACACCTAGCACGTGTGCCAGAGTGTGGCACACAAAGGTATTTTGCCTGGCACACCAGCCCTCGGGGTGGATGGCGGGGGAGCCCAGAGGAGCCCAATCCTTGTTGTGGCAGTACAGCCCTGGCCCCTTCCCTGTTGTCCACCTTGAGGTGTGTATGCATCTGTCGACAGCAACACGCAAGGCCAAGGCTCTGTAGACCCCAGGGCACCTGCTTGCAGCCTCCCTGCCACCTGCTGTGAGCAGCCTAGGCACCATGGCGAGCACGTGCACCTAGGGACAGACGGTGGAGAAGAGCTGCATTGCCACAACAAGGATCCAGCCCCTCCCAGCTTCCTTGCTGTCCACCCCAGCACATCAACGTCTTACAAATCAAGGTTGTAGATGTTTCTGGCACTCTACCCAAAAACATTGCCAACCCCTGGTATAGTATAAGGATTGTTCCTTTTTTAGCTTTAAAGGGCAACTTCTCTGACTTAGTAAGAATTGCCTCTAGCAACTACCTTAGAATTTGAGAGTTTTACAAGTTCCTTGACACATAATTCTATCAAAAACAGGGACATTTCTTCAACAAATGGGAACTGAAATTCAATCCAAAATTTCCTTACGAGTAGGAGGTTGTAGAATAAAATACAGTAGAAATTAAGTAGACAAAAAAGCATAGCTATGCACTGGATCAATATCATGTAATGGCACTCTTCTGAATACAAACAACCAGAATAAGCTCCACCTAATTAAAGCTCACTGAATTTTAAAAAATGATACAGATAAGCAAATATTAATTTCGCTTTAGTAAAAAAATGCTAGGCAAATAAAATTTCCTAGAGATGAAAAGTTGTCTGTGATAAAGCAGGTAATTAAATAATCACCAGTTTCACTGTTACTCCCTTATGAGTTTTTGATGCATCACAAGAAACTAGCTTATAGAATCCTGGGGTAAGTACACAGAGTCAAAAAGCCTGATTCAGAATTTATTCAGTCTTTGCAGGATAGTCAAAGATGCATAGATTGAACCAATAAGCAAGTGAGCAGACATTCACTTTTGATTCTGGAAATACAGCCTGCAGTGGCCCAGGTCAGAAGCCACAGGGCACTAGAGCATGCCTTCCTGCTCAGCTGGAGCACACAGCTTAGGCCAAGGCTAGCCCACCTGCTCCACAAGGGGCTGTTTGCAGGGTAGGTACAAAGCATCCTGGGATGCTGGGGAACTGTCAGTTAACTTGAATCTGGAGAGGATCTGGGACTGAAGTTCAATAAATTGATTTAACTTAAATCAGTTAAGCCTGATACTATATCCATCTGGGCTTGTCTTAAACTGGTTTTGGCCATTTTGAAAGTGGTTTATGTGCACTAAACTTCTGCTGTATTACAGATTTGAACCGGGTTTCCAATCACTTATACTGGTTTATGTATAATTTATGTCCCTAGCCCTAAAGACCAAACCGGTAGTTAAAACTATTTTCAGTTACTCCAGAACTGAGTTACTGAGCTAAAAGAATGGCTACAAATGCAGCATATTTTTTAAAGTGACACAGAAGTGGTAGTCATCTCTCTACAAAATCCTTTTTCAAGTCAATCTTTTTATTATAATAGCTATTGCAAAGTGAGTATATAAAGGGCTGTCCTGATAAAACAGATATGGGCAAAAGTAACTGTCATGACTAAATTACTATGAGGTGTGCTTTAAAATGAGACTACACAGAGTGCTCTGTCTCTGATTTTTTATACCAATCACCTTAAATTTTCCTTTCACACTTTATGCAATAGTTAGTGTATAAAGAGAATTTTCAGAATATAAATATCATCTGAGTTATTTATAAAATAAAATGTTAAATCATGTACATATCCAGTCATTCATTCTCTTTCTCTCCTGGCTCTTAAGCCAAACATGTTATCTAGGAGCTATGTATTATTGTCTTTAAAATTAATCAGAAGACTTTTAAATATACCTTCATCCATCTGGCACACAGACTCTTCCCCTCTCTCTTTAGCTGGAGTCTTATGGTGAGTGACTTCATCCAGTAAGCTTGAAAACCTGCCATCTGCTGTCAGTTCTGAAGCAGGTTCAGACTGCCGCAGAACACACTGTTCAAACTTTGGAGTCACAACAGCATAACGAAGCAGCTCTTCATATTCATCCTGTCACAATAAGGTGATAAATAATATAAAGCCACTGTCATGGTTTTTAAACCAAAGTGCAAGAAGCAAGGACTGAAACTAGCTTTATTTGATATAACTTAAATGAGTGCTTTATATCACGACAGAAACAAAAATTATTTACCTTACATTTTTAATGGGTCAACTGTTTCCCTACCATTTAAAAGGGAGAGTTAATGTCTCTTATTTCCCATTCTAGAAAGTATACAGCATACTAGTTAATGCATTACAATGACTACACAGTGCATGCACCTAGCGGTTTTGGTCGAAGTA
>NW_005843275.1:7374-27810 GCF_000455745.1 Alligator sinensis | reverse complement strand
ACAAGTTAGACATTACTTTAAAAAGGTGTGTGTTTTCAAAACAGTAGAGCCATAGGAGAGTCATCCTAGACCTAGACAACTCAAGGAATTGACTGAAGTAATTGAAAAGAAATTGACCGTTATCTTTGAAAACTCATGGAGGTCAGGTGAAGTCTCACAACACTGGAAAAAAGCAAAGATGGCCCCATTTCAGAAAAAGGTGGACAGAAGTTATATTTGTCTCACGATCGATCAGCCCCTTGAAAGTACTCTACAGCTGTTCCCTAACAGAAGTGCATGGCTGTAGAGCACTTTAAAAGTCTCCGTGGCATAAAAAGTTAACTCTCATTATATGACGTTCAAATGAAGATGCTCCAAAGTGGAGCACCTTCATTAATGATCAGGTGGCTGGGTTGATGCAGCCTAGCCCTGCCCCCGGTACTGTCTGCACAATGGGAAGAGGGGAAGAAGAGAGGGGAGGGAGTTCAGGTTGGGCTTGGCCCAGCCTGTGCTAAAGGGGGATTGTAGCCCCCCTGCCTTGGCGGGAGTTCCAATCTACCCACCCCCTAACTCCAGTGCGGGCTGGGCAAAGCTGAGCCTGAGCTCCCTCCCTTGCTTTCTCCCCGCCTCCCATAGTGCAGGCAGTACCCAAACTAGGAGGGAGGGAGGGTAGGGGAGAAAAGCTTCATGTCTGCAGCTTCTCGGCTGGATTGGCTCCGAATTGAAGTTCGATCCCCCACCCTTCTGCCCCAATAGCGAATGTCTGTTGGGTTGGGAGGGTTGGTCTAACTTATGGCACTTTCTCTAAAGTGCCATGAGTTAGATCAGGGAGGTGCACATATGTCAGTGCCCATAATTACAAAGTAGTCTGACTAACTTCAATAACGAGAAAGATACTAGAACATATTAGAGGTGCATCAATACCATCAGTGCATGTTGTATCAGCACCGATAAAAGGAAAATTGACATTACTGGCAATCAGCTATTTTTGGCTAATGTGGCTGATAATGTCGCTGAGAAAAGCTGCATGCATGCATGCAGCCACAGCATGCACACGGCCAGGAATGCAGCTCAACAGCTTGGAAAGCAGTGTCCAGCTTGTAAGGCTGTTGGGGGGAAGAGCTATGGGGCGGGGGAGGAAGGCAGATCAAGGCCCCCATGGTGATGGAGGAAGTGGGACAGGGGCAGGGGCTGGGGGAGCCCCCGGCCCGCCAGGGGAGCAATGGAGCCAGTGACTTGTCCAGGGAGTGGGGGTGGGTCCCGCTGCTGCACACACCCCTGGGGGAGGCATGGGGGGCATGTGCCCCCCAGATCTGTGCATGGGGCAAGGGCAGGCTGCCTACTGTGCACTTGGGGCTGAGGCTGCTCCAATGTCTCCATGGCAGCCCTGGAACACAGGTCCCTGCTGCATGTGTGGCATTGCCATGGGAGAGGCAGCAGCAGCAGCAGGAGGAGCCCTGGTAAAGGTACCTTTGTTGCTGAGTGCAATGCCCTGTGACTGCTCCCCAGAGTCCCCTCCCTCTCCTGCTGCTCATCAGGACTTGGCTCGGGCTGGCAGCATGGCATGGGGACCAGACTATGCTCGCCAGGGTGCACCGGGCACAAAGTCATAATTATCAACTACAATGACCAAGAAAAGCCGATAGACGATAATGTCATTCCTTTTATTGGTGCCAATCTGACAGCCAGCTGATATATTGGTGCACCCCTAGTAATTTACATGTCTACAAACTGCTATGGGTAATTACAGACTTAGTGTACCCATGTGCACACCTTACTAACTAATAAGAACAAAGTGAGAAGTACAAGCTATTGGAGATATCACTCTAAAGCCAAAAGGCTCATGATTTACAATCCAGGTCACGGGGCTGGGCCCCAGCAGAGTCAACAGTGTTTCAAGCCATGGTGACCCCACAGCTCAGCATGTGCATGTACTCCAGAACCCCCAACATCCCCCAAGGATCCACATGCTAATCAGTCCCCTGCTCATGATTGGAACCAGGTGGTCTTGTCATGAGTCCTGGGGCCTCTAAACATTTATATGAAGACAAGCCACAGAACTGGCTGGGCCAGCTCTGCCCTGCAGAGAATGGGGGCAGAATAATAACACAAAAAGCCACAGAACTGGCTGGTCCAGCTCTGCCCTGCAGAGAATGGGGCCACACTGTTCACATGTGACAGACGGGGATGAGATGACAGGGCCTCTCATCTACACCCACCAGACATTTAAGGCTGATGAAGAAACAGCAGACATTAGAAATGAGAAAGAAAGATGCTGCTCAGCTGTGGCAATAAAGAGGAAATCAAAATGTATTTGACAGATACAGTATTTAACAAGGTTTTCCTTGTTTTTAAATTACCTATATCATAAAGCATACAAAACCCTATCCTTTTGGCTGAACTATACAATATTGAACTAACCAGGTTTTCCTGCATTTTTGATAATGTCTCCCATGACAGTCTCATAACTAAACTAAGGAAATAAGGCCTAGCTAAAACTACCGTAAGCTGGGTATATACCTGGTGCAGACAATTATGATCACAGAATAGTGTGTCTAAAAGAAAGTAGGTACAGGGAGGGAGGGGGAGCATTCCCAGGGATATGTCCTTGTTCCAGTACTACTCAATACTTCCATTAATGCTTTGGAGGATGGAACTGAGTGTCAAGTTGGCACTGGTGATATTTCACCTGGAGTACTGTGTCAAATTTTGAGTGCTGCACCTTAAGGAAAATGAGAACAAACTGAAGAGAGTATAGAGAAGAGGAATAAAAATAATGGGAGGTCTAGGAAACATGACACGCAAAGATAAGTTGGACAATTAGATCATTTGGTTGGAGAAGACTGAGAGGAAATTACCGAGGGGAAATTTGAAAACAGTCTTCAAATATAAAAATGGGTTCTTAAAAAAAGCCTTACAATCAACTTTTTTCTGTTTTCAGAGGACAGGACAAGAAGTAATGTACTTAAACTGCAAAAGGGGAGATTTAAGTTAGACAGTAGGAAGAACTTCCTAACTCCAAGGACTGCTAAGCACTGGAATAGATACTCTGGAGCAGGGGCTGTCAACCTATAGCCCAGAGGCTGAATCCAGCCCGCAAACTGACTGGATCCAGGCCGCAGTGGCCCACAACTTAGCCATATCTTTTCTCCACCCCGTGCTGTGCCACTGGTCCTCTCTGCAGTCCTCCCGATTCTTCTCCCTAGATAGTTTTGTATTATTAAATAACTAATTATAAATAAAGTTACCCTGGAAAAGCATAGACCACTCCAAACTTCCCACTGTAAACCAAGTTGGATAAAAACCTTCTAAATTAAAAAAAAATGGAATTCTTCAATTTAAAAGATTTATATTTCAATTTGAAGTTATCACCCTATAATAAGTCCTACAGTTAAATCATTTAAACAGACTATATTAATTAAGATAACTAATTCCAGAAGCACATATTCACTACAATTAAGTTTTGAAGGGAAAAAATAAATAAAATCAAACCACTTAACTGTTGGCTAAGCACCTGAAACTAAAGTGTTAAAGCGCTAATAGATTTTTGACAGTGCTAACATTTTTCACTTTTTTGTAACCTGGTCAGTTCAAGAAAAAGCTTAATTTCTTGTTCCAGTTCATAAATCAAAATGGATTTGAGAATGATCTACCAATTCTAAAATTGTAATGGACACAGTGTCCAATATGGATCATTCAGTTTAATTTGCTAAGGGTGTGTCTACACATACGATTAATGCACACAAATAAATTCTGGAGTTTATGGCTCCCAGGCGTGCTGTTTGAATGTGCACTCAGAAGCAAAAGCTTCAGAATTTATTTGCACGCAGCATGTGGAGCCTGGTCAAAGCAGCCTGGGCTGAAAGGGGATCTGGGAGGTCAGCCTGCCAGTCCAGGGCTGTTCCAACTGGGCTCCACGTGCTGTGGTGAGGCTGGTTGAGGCACAACGGTGCTTCAATGTTGCGGATGCCTGCTAGCATCGGGGATGCCCTGCACTGAAGCACCCCATGCCCCAGTCAGCTGGGGCAGGATCTACATATGCACTGCTGTGCACAAAAAATCCCTGCTGTGCAGAGTTTTAATTTCATACACCCTAGTAGGAGTGTGTGGAGGTGCACCTTTGGTGCCTACCACTTTAAGGGCTGGAGCAGGCAGCCAGCAGGTGCCTGATTAAGGCAGCCATTTTCAAACTTAGGCAAGTCAGACTGTTCGCTGCTTGTAGCCAGGGAGCAACATTACCCAACTGAGTTGCTGCTCACAACATCTTGGAGGTAAGGTCAGGAGTTATGGGGATGGCAGGAGGCTCCTGGTCCTGGGTATGACCTGAAACTGCACCCTGCTGAGGTAGGAAGGCCTGGTGGAGCTGCCTGTGACAGGGCAGTGTCATTCAAATGCCAGGACTGCAAACCTCCCCTGTGAAAGGCGGGTAGGGGCACCTTAATAACCCCAGCCCCTACCACATTGTGGGTAAGAGGGCTGACACAGCTGCAACCACCTAAGCCCCACAAAGATATAAGACCCCGGAGGCCCCAGTGTGAGGGGGCAGTTGTATGGTCCTCAGAGAGGGGGCAGTTGTGTAGGCAGGGAGAGGGCATGAGAGCAGAGGTGGCCCACACACAATAGGGGGGTCATCTTTATGACCCAAAAGACCATGTGTAATCCAGGTGTTGAGTAGGGCTGCAGGGATGGCCTAAAGGGCAGCACATAGGCCAACCCCCAAGTAATAATGTCAGTGGTACAGTGAAGGCCCTAGTGAGAGGGCATAGTTGGAGGGCACGAGTTGAAGCCCCAGGTAGGGGGTGGATAGGCCAGGGTAAGTCCACAGACACCTGAAGTCACAGTTGGGTCAGAGGCCAAGTGCGTGGCTCAGCACAGTAGCCAGGGTGAGTCACAACCCCAGTAAGTCCTCAGGCATGTCAAGGCCACATGACTGGGTCAGAGGGAGCCATCAGTAAGTTTGCAGATGCTGAAGGGCCAAGTTTAGCTCAAAGTGTAAGAACCTGTTCAGATGCCATATGCGAGGCATGGGCCACGGTATGGGGGAAGGTACAGAACCGTGGGTAGCACCCCCTGGCATCGGGGCATATAACGGGTAGCCTCCCACATTTACTACCAGTTTATTATACCAGCAAAGTCGTGGCAGAAAAGACTGGGTGGACTGCCCCATATAGACAGGTGGATGGACCAACATGAGATCTCAGTCCCAAGATGGCCCCTGTCACAGAGTGCACATATAGATGCTAAAACGTTTACTGTGCAGTTAATTAATCAACTGCTCAGTAAATGTCTCGTGTAGATGTGCTTTAACTGCAGGTATTTATTTTGATTTTATGTAACCTGCATCAAGTAGTTGGCTGCTTGCCTTGCAGCCTTGTCACTCCCCCACTGCTCCATCCCTGCCTGCCCTCCCCCGTCATTCCTGATGGGCAATTGGCTAGTATTTTAATGTTTACCAACCATTAAATCAACCAATGAGAAACAGCCTTTCCATAGAAAAATTATTTACTGGTACAAGTGAAAAACAAGATTAAAATTAATTATTTAAATCCAAGTTTTCAGCTTGCTGATTTACATCATGATTAAATCAGTGATTTAACTCAACCAGTCACAGCAAGGCCAAAATATATACCCCATTCTGCAGTGTCCAGACAGACACTGAGGAAACAAGTATATGAATGGCAACAAAGGATTTCTGCCTAGTGGGGCATTACAGAGGGAAAGAGAGTTTATGGTAGATTAGATCTCCATCCTCTCTGTTGCTCCTTAATGCAATTATGGTAGATCCAATTTCCTTCCCCAAAAAGGCAGTGCAACCCACAGGAATAGTTTATAATCAAAAGCACGAAGTGGATCATCAGAAGGTCCTAGTCTTGTAACAAAGAAACCTGTATACAAAGCTATGTAGAAACCAAAATGACAAAAAATGGCCAGCTGACTGGTATCGAAATACAGTAGACTGTTCATGTCTTTTCTCACCATGGCCTCAACCACATAGAGAGGTCTAAAATGACATTGAAATGTACCTGTGATCTCTGACACTGAGCTTCATAGCACTCAAAAGCCATTATTTTCTTTAGTGAGAAACAGGGCAGTAACGGGCAAATGATCTAACTAAAAGGGATGACTTCTTATGGAAGCAGCAGACCTCTGCATGTTTCAGAATGGCTGATACCTTTCCCATGCCATAAGGCACTGTTAAGTGCCCATTAATTATGAGGGCAAAAAGAAAAATACAGATATTCCCAATAACACTGTATGGATTTATCAACTATACACAAAATGAAAAAGTACAAAGTTCCCTGCAGTAATTAACTATAGCCATGGACAAGGGAAAAAACAACTTCTAGCCTTCATCTTAGCTCAGGCTAGACAAAATTCTTGTGCAAAGGACTTCAGATCACTTCCCTGCCATCCCTGAAATTTATGACCCAGATTCTTCAATACCTTAAGACTTTTAAACACCTGAAACTTCTGGGACCAGAAAAGGTACTAGAGCACAAGATGTCAAAGAAACGAAGACGTAACTGATAGCTGTTCATATTGGTCATTTACCAGGCACAAAACTCAAGAAAATTGCATAATTTTTTTTTAAATCCATTTGTTAACAAAAAGGAAAAATATGAAAAGAGTGAAAGGAGAGCAAACTGATGAGAAACACAAGGGGCCATAAACTAAAGTAACAGAATAAAGAGAAACCTCTACCTCATCAAACTAGATTTTTTTTTCTAAATGAAAAGCTGTCAAATGCATAATAGTGACAAACAAATGTGAAATAAAAAAGTGTAACCTCAACTTCACCCCCTTTTCTTTTCTTGTTCTTTTCTAAATGACACCCCCAAGCTAAGTCTGTACGGAAATATCAAATTCCCACTAGAGCATAAAACTGGCACTTAAAGAACTGGAAACTGAAAAACAGAAGTTGGGATAATATGTATGATCCAGGTTTGCAGTTTAAGGGGGGAAAAAGCCAATACTACTGTTGAGAACACAAGAGTGTTAGGAGATAAAACTATTAGTCTTTTTCTTTTCTTTTTTTTTTTTTTTTAAAGATGAAGGAACCTAAGTCTGCTGCATAGAATTCATCTTTATGGCAATGGTGAGGTCCTTAGCAACAGGAGACTGATGAACTGCATATAGAATATCCTGTAAAAGGTAATGACAGAAAAAGAAGGATTCTCTAAGATTTGGTGAACATGTTTTAAAAAGAAATAGAGTGTTGTGTGTGCATTTAAGTTAGCTAATTATTGGTAGAGTTTTAAATCAGCTAACATTTCTAGCATTTGGTTTTCCTGTCTTCCCCTCAGGAAGCTGACAACATTCCCATTGTTTGGCTAGGGCGCATCACCACATGCAGGGGCATGAGTTTGCTGCTGCACAAATACCAGCGGCACAAATTTGTGCTGCTTTTTGTTGCTGCACACACCTCTGCACGTGGGGTTTGCTGTGAGGCAAAATGTCCTGCTTCAGGGAAACTGCTGTTTACCCGCTCCTCCTGGCTCCTGGTGTGATGAAGGAGCCAGGGGACACACACCTAAAGCAGCGGTGACGGTCTGGCTATCAGTCAGAGCATCTTCCTAGAGGACTCAGCCTCCAGTTGCTCCGGCACACACTCCACGAGTGTGCATTGTGCCACTGTTTTTTGCGGTGGGATTTTTTTTTTTTTTAATACTGGGAGTTCCTGATATCAGATTTTGGTGCTCCAAATTTATAGCATGACAAATGGTTGCACATGCGCTGCGTGCAGTTTGGGGCACCTCAAACAGTTTTGAGGTGCTGCAAACCACACATGCATGGTCATCTGGAAGCTCCCCTACAGTACAAATGCCCATATACTGTTCAATACCCTATTTTCCAAGTGAATCTTTTCTTACAGGATACATTAGAGTTTTATCAGCTGTAACTATTCCTGTCAGAATAAGGCAACCAACTTTAAGGGACCAAATCCAGAACTCCATTCCGGAAGCTGATATCCTGAACTAGAAAGCAGCTCACACCAGGGGTCAGCAACATTTTTCTGGCAGCATGGGCATGTTGTGGCATGGCACAGGTGAAGCAGCCCTGGAGCTCCAGACAAGATCTAGTGACTCCACAGGCTAATTAGCCTGAATAATGCAACATGAACATAGTTATGCAGCTTACAGTTTAGGAGATAGTTGCCGCTACCTCCCAATTTGAAAGTAGTACAGTTGTATTCTTATGGTGCCAGGAGGCACTGTACTGTGTCCACTCAGCAGATGCAACAGAATACTACTAGACACCAATTTATTTTAAACTGGGTACAAAAATGAATCCTCAGGATTGCAGCCTGTCATATTGAATGAAATAGTTTGAATGTTTGTAAAGGTTGCCCATTAGCCAGTTTCAGGAAGAAGATAGGATCTATCTCCTTATCTAGCTCATTGTTTTGGAGCTACGTGCGAAATGTCCTGACTTCACTTAAAGTCTTAATTTAAATTGTATCTTTAGAAGTTTTTTACAAAGAAAGTAAATATCCTAAATTCCGAGACATCAAAGCCTAAGGCCTTTTAACCAAATTGCTAAGAAAAGAGTATTTACAGTGATATGGAAGTCTCCCCAAGAATAATTTAAAATGCTTAACAAAGGTAATTTCTGTTGAGTAAGATCCGAGCCCAAATTTGGGAGGTATGATAAATTGAGTAGGAGGAGCCCAATGACGGCAGCTCACTCAATAAAAACCTGTAACTTACTGTCCCAATTTGGAGGTGACTTCACTTGCAGAACAACGAAGGAAGAATCGCAAGTATAAGGTCGGATTAGATTGATCACCTAATCCAGCCTCTCCATGGACACGAATCCCTTAGTTCACGCTGAAGCCGCGAAGTGCCCAAAAGGAACTGAAGGAAGGGGATGTAGTCCTATCACTGCTGAGCCCAGCTCATTGAATCGTATTGCTGAGGCCAGCCCATTGAACCATACTACTGAGGCCAACCCATTAAATCGTACTACTGAGGAATGAAACCATATTTTGGTATTTGGCTTCTCGGAATTCTAGGATTGTAAGTATATTATGAAAAATAACAGTATTGATTCAAATTTAACTTTTAGTTGTAATTGTAGTTGTTTTTGTAACACTAATTCTTATAGCATTGTTTGGGAAGGAAGTGCATTCGGAGCATTGTTTCTGATATATGTAACTATTGTGTTTTTAATGTTTGTGGTGTTTCTTAAAGCTAAGCAGTGTTATATACGTAGCAAAGAGTTTTAAAATAAAATTGTGTTGTATAAATTAAGTGTGTAATCATTGTGAAATCGTGCAATCAGCTAACTACTCCCCCAGCCAGTGCATCAAAACGAATCAGTAAATTGTGTGGGATTTTCTCTATTCCATAACCCACTAGAGAGACAGCCCAGAAATATGGGACAGTCCTGGAAAATTGAAGACTGCTGGTCACTTTGTGCCAGAAATTTTTAGAAACGGCTTTTGCCTATTTTTCCCCACTTACAACTATTAAGACACAAGACCCAAGTTATCTACCAATTTATTGCTTACTGTATATAAAGCCAGACTGACAAAAAGTATGAAGGCACCTGAAGAGGAAAATAGGCACTTAAACAATGCGAAGCTATTACTAGACATTTACTGAGATGTATAGTTGTTATGGGTTGATGGTGCCAGATTCCATATTCAGATAGGATATATTCTTGTGGGAAGAATGAAATAGATTATTTAAACCATTATTTATGTTCATGTTCCTTTTTTGAAGAGATAAGAGGAAATGGATCTTTCCCTTAGTGGAAAAACCTTAAATATTGATCTAATAAAGAGAAAACAATTTGAATTCTCTCTAATGAATCACAGTCTGTCCAACACTCCCTAGATATATTTGCGTTATTTGCCCAACAAATAAGGGCAAAATAAAATATAATGTATAATTTTATAGTATACTTCTAGCAAAAGGTGTAAAATATAATTGTAGTGTCTGTTTCATTGTAAGCTTTACAGAAGGCTGTAAATAAAGTTACTACTGCTAGATAGCTGCTTAGTGAGATTTATCAAAATATACCTCAAAGTAGATTTTTCAATGGGATTTAGGCAACTATCATGCAATGCTTTTGTAAATCCTCCTTTTGCCTATATGCAATATAGGCACCTAAATATCTTTATAAGTCTATCTTGTAGCATCAGTCATGTTTAACTAGACTTTGGACTAACTTTGACATTAATGTTTTATTATTCTCTGCGTGCTGGCTCCAAGACCTGCTTGATATTCAGTAACAAGTTGATGCAAAAAATCTGTCATGTCTTTTCAAGACTTGTATAGCAATGTCTTTGCTTTGCCCTCTAATTTCAAACAGTTAGAAATAAAGACAAATTATTCCTGTATATGGCCGTCTGAATATATATACTGCCAGGACATACAAAAAAACTAGAACTCTTGGTTCCAAAATGATACCTTTTATTAGACCAACTGGAAAATGACAAGAAAATTGTCCTTTTCTGCAAGCTTTTGAGATCAAAGTCCCTTCGTCAGGCTCTGGGAAAAGTGTAGATGGGACAAAATAGAAAAAAGTCCCCATAGGTAGGAAATAAACTTCATTTTTGCACAGAGGGAGCTGAAGATGGAAAGTTGTCCCTCTGAGTTCATGAGAGCGTCTTTGTGAGCTGTGTTGAGTAGCCAGGAGGCAGGCTTGTAGACTTGGCAGAAAAGTGTCACAGACCCATCCACAGGGTACCGTAAAAATCTCAAGTTTCTCCCTGCTGTTCTGCTGTTTATACCAAGGAACAGGCCAAGATTTGCCCTGGAATAAATCCTTATCCCCACAAGCCTCAGCTCCACTGTCATTTTACCAGGTCCTATAGCTGCAGCAGGTGAATATTTGCCAGCTTCAAGCAGTGACCCCTTGGGTTGTGAAAGATTTCTGAGTCTACCCCCCTCCATTGAAGGGGCTTACTTGGAATATCACTTGCTTTGACATCGGTGGCTGAGCTGAGGCTCACATCTTGGAGGTATATGGGCTGGGACTATGGGGATGAAGGAGGCCCCAGGTCCTAGGCATGACCTAAAACTGCACCCTGCCAGGGTAGGGAGGCCTAGTGGGACTGCTGGTGGCACAGCAGCCCCAGGAAATGCCAACAGGTTGCCCAAAGAAGTTGTGGAATCTCCATCTTTGGAGGTTTAAGACCTGAGCAGACCAAGCCCTGTCTGGGATGATATATAGTGGGGATGGTCCTCCTTTGAGCAGGAGTAGATGACCTCCTGAGGTCCCTTCCAACCCTAAATTTCTAGATTTTATGTTACCTAAGTTGGAGTCCAAATTTAAAGCATGCTGATTTCTTCTTTCTCACTGTGGTTCTATCCTCTGGATCAAAGCTGATTCATGCTGAGCTGCATCCAGTATCAGATGTTCTCTCCAGTGTGCTCCTCCCAGCTTTCTATAGTGATGTTGAATGACTTCATACCAATTTTGCACACATTGTGGTACTGCCATACAGGACCACCCTAATTTCTAGAGCCTTCTTGAATCTCACCATATAAAATATTCTTGGGAATACTGTCTTCTTCCATTCTCTTGACACAGCCAATCCATAGCAACCTTTTTTTCTTGATAGTGATTTCTAAGTGTGTCAGTCCAGAATTACTGCACACTCCAGTACCTCTGTATTTGGTATTCTGTTTTCCCACTTTATTTTCAGGATCTTATGCAGACATCTTATGTGGAAGCTGTCCAATCTTTTGATCTGCCTAGTACATGTAGTACACATTTCTGAACCATAAAGCAGGGATGACAGCACACACATCTCAGATTCATATCTTCACTTTAGCTAATATCCCACATGATATCCTCTTAAACAACTAGGGAAACACAGCCTAGAAGACACTTACGTACGATGAATATAAAAATGCTTACAAAAAATATACTCAGAAAGTAGGTATCAATGACTCGCTAACTGAAATTGTGTATCACGTGGGGCTGTGCAGGAGTCTGCCCGTGGTCCAGTACTAGTCAACATTTTCATTAATGACTGGGATGACAAAATATATATGACAACAAGCTGGAAGGGGTTGCAAGCACTTTGGTGGACAGGATTTTTTCTAAAGTGATCCTCACAAATTGGAAAAATGGTCTCCAGTAGAAATAGGTAGGGTGAAAGTCATTAAGAACAAGTACAAAATAGTACATATAAGTAGGAATAATCAACTGTGTTGTGCCCGGGGGCCATCTGAGGGCCAAGTCTCAACGTCAGCCCGCTCAACTGTCTAGGGCAGTCTGCCCCGCCTCGTCTGCCATAACTTGGGGTAATAAACTGGATACTGAATGCAGGAGGCTGCCCATTAAATGCCCTGATAACTATGGTGTTGTACACAGCTCCAACCTTCCCTATACCATGTCCCATGCCTCGCAGATGGCATCACAACTCTGGCCTGAGGCAGGGCCAAATTCTGTCCCTTGCTGGCCCTCTCACACTCTGCCCTTCTCTGGGCCTCAACATACCACCCCCTCTCACAGGGCCTCTTTCATCCTGCCCACTCTCACTGGGCCACTTGCAACCCACCCTGCTCCATGAGCAGCCCCCTCAGGCCATCAGGCTTATTTATTCTCACTCTGGCCAGTCCCCACACAGCGCTTTGGGTCGCTCAAGCAACCCTACTGTACGTGGCACTGGTCTTATGCCTGACACTGGGCTGAACTCTGGCCCTAGCCCTTTGCCAGGCAATTCATCCAAGTTTTTCGCTCTTGTGGCGGTTGGCCCCTGTGCAGCCCTTCAGGTTATCCAAGCAACCCTACTCTACACACCTGCCTGTGTAGACCCTACTCTACACCCCAATGCACAGCCTTCAGGCAACACCATGCACCCTACTCTGTGCAGGCCTCCACACGCACTTCTGCCCCTCACTGGGGCCCCTTTTTGCCCCCTCATTGGGGCCAACTCACGCCACCTCATTGGGGCCCCTTTTGCCCCCTCATTGGGGCCAACTCACACCACCTCACTGGGGCTTGGGGTCTTACACCCCATGGGCTCAGGTGTCCGCAGACGTGCCTGGCCCCCACTGCCTGTTCCTGATCCAAAATTACCCACTGGGTAGTGGGAGCTGGGGTTATAGCTGCCCCTACCCACCTTTTACTGGGAAGGCAACTGGCCTGGCATTTCTGGGGAACTACCCCACCACAGGTAGTCCCACCAGTCCATCCTTCCTGTGGCAGGGTATATTTTTTGATCTTGCCCCAGGACCAGGAACCTCCTGCCATCCCCATAGCTCCTGCCATTACTGCCAAGGTGTTTTGAGCAGCAGCTCAGCCAGGTGATGTTCTTCCAGCTGCTAGCAGCAGACTGTTGGCTCAGCCTTGAGGGCCTGAGCTAAAATGGAGGCCACTCAGCCCTCTCCTCCAATCCTTTGGTCCTCCTGCAGTCATGTGACTGCCTCATCAGGGCTGGTCTGCACCTGCTGGCTGCCCTGCTGTCAGCCCTTAAAGTGGTAGGCACTGAAGGTGCTCTACCACATGCATAAATACAAAGTGGGAAATAACTACTTAGAGAGTAATTCTGCAGAGACAGTCCTAATGGTGTGATAGCAAATCAAACTAAAATGCATCAACAATATCATACTAATCTGAGAAGCCCAGTACTATAATGGGATCTATAAACAGGACATATGAAATAATTATTCTACTGTATTCAATACTAGGAAGGACTCAGCTGGAGTACTGTATTCAGTTTTGCATACCACACTTCAAGAAGTATGTGAACCAATTAAAGAAAGTTCAGAAGAGTACAACTAAAATGTTCAAGGGCCTAGAAACCATGATCTACAAGTTTTTTGGGTTTTTTTTTTAGAAGAGAGAGAGAAAAAAAAGTGAGGGCAGACACGATAGCAGTCCTCAAATATTTAAAAGGCTACTGCTAAGAGGAAGCTTGTAAAATGGTAGATAGGATAAGAAATAATGAGCTTAAATTGCAACAAGGGAAAGATGGATTAGATATCAGGAAAAAAGTTTTCAACTGCAAGGATAGTTAAGTACTGCAATATACTACCTAAGGAGGTTATTAAAAACTTCCAGCAGAGATTCAAGACCAAGTTAAAAATATATCTATGAGGAATGGTTCAGGTATCAGGCTGATCCTGCCTGGGGACAAGAATACGGACTAAATAACCCTTTAAGCTGTGTCCATGTAAGAGTAGACATTTGTTTCCCTAGGGACAAGAAGCAGCAGTACACCTTGTGTTGCTGCTACTTGTCCCCAGGGAACACCTGTGCCTCAGGTGGGGTAGGGAAGTTGCGACCAGCAACCTCAGGGAGCTGCAGCCGTGGCGATCCTGTCGCTCAGAGCCTGGCCAGCTGCCAGAGTGTGGCTCCAGCCAGCGAGGCTCGTTTTGGATGGTGCACACTGCCCCCACATGCTGGATCTCCTGGGGTCAAAAAACCTCCCCATGCTGCTACCTTGCAGAGCAAGGAACACCTGTGTGTGCAGTGTGGGGCACCATAGGCGGATCTGCAGTGCCACATGGCCATGC
Source organism: Alligator sinensis (assembly GCF_000455745.1). Taxonomy (NCBI): domain Eukaryota; kingdom Metazoa; phylum Chordata; order Crocodylia; family Alligatoridae; genus Alligator; species Alligator sinensis. Next base: position 13,354 of record NW_005843275.1, on the reverse strand, counting down.
TCATCTAGATGCAGCCTTAAATTCCTTCCCATCCCTATCTGCTGTTATTCTATTTATGCAGGATTTTCCCCATCTAACTTGAATAATTTAAAATACAAACTTATGTGAATAATTACAAAACACAAAACCAAGGTAGCACTTGGGAGATATGTACTTTTTATAAAAATAATTCTATTTAGAGCAGAGCACCTTTGGCCTTTTTATGCCAGAGGATGGCACTTTTGGTATGGATACGACTTACGTAATGCTGTATGTGGGAAAATCTTAACATGTTATTTATTGCAATCAGTTAAATTGCATTTAGGTATAATGCTGGACTTCATTATTTTTATGAATGCATTTATTCCAAGATCTTTTTAAGATCTAAACAAATTGTAAGAAAGATTAATTTGAGGGCACAAAACCTGGTATTAATTAGAGCAGAGGAACACTTTTAGTTGAGAACAAAAGTCTCCCTGAGGCCAATCAGTTTCAACTGCTCTTTTTCCATCCCAAAACTGGACATTTTTCCCTGACACAGTATCAGTGAGCTGTAACAAAAAGGGAGAAAGTATAGTTAAATCCAACAGGGCTGACATCTTTAGGTTGCAGACTTATGTAATGAGATCCTGGACCAAAAAAAGTTAATGGAAGTTTTGTTATCAGAGTCAAGATGCCAAAATTTCATTCCTTTGACTGCAGTGTACATGTACCCCACAAGGTATGTCAGGCAGGACCTTAATCTTTATAGGAAATAAATTCTACTTTGAATTCAGAGATGGACATTTTGTAAATACCTGTATTATTGACTGTGGCAGTGCACTGTGTGTGCCTGCCACTTTAAGGGCCTGGAGCGGGGCGCCGAACAGGGCCAGCCATTTTGAGGTAAGGGCTGCCTATATAAACAGTGCGGTTTGGCTGCTGGAGGCCAGGCAGCAACATCGTCTGGTCGGAGGGCTGCTGAGATCACCCGGAGGTAAGGGGGAGCTGCAAGGGGATGGTAAGGAGGCTCCTGGTCCTGGGCATGACCTGAAACTGCACCCTGCTGGGAGTGGGTGGCCTGGTGGGGCTCTCAGTAGCGCGGGAGCCCCCAGGAAATGCCAGGCCAGTTATCACCCTGGTGAAAGGCGGGTCGGGGCGCCTTAACCCCTAGCTCCCACCACTGGGTGGGTAACCCTATGTTTGTGGAGGGGCCCAGAGGGTGGACCCCGAGAGAATGAATGAGTACTGGGCATGGTGCTGTGGTTGCCCCCGGGAGAAAGGGGGTAGTGGCACGGTGAGCCCGAGGATAGAGAGTGAGGGGCTAGAGACCCAGCCCAAAGGAGAGAGTACCCTTGACTGGCCCAAGCTGGGGCCAGGACCAGGAGGGTCAAAAGGGCCAGGGGCCCACCGTGAGGGACGCCCAAGAGCCAGGGGCCTGGGGTCCCGACTGGCCTGGAGGGGGGCCAGGGCAAGAGGCCGAAGGTCCCGGGGGGACCACGCCCGAGAGGGGAAAGTAGCTTCGGGAGGGCTAGGTAGCTTGGATGAAGGCGGAGAGGCTGCCTGATAGGAGAGGATCATAGAGGGGTCCTGTATGGAAGATTCTGGGGCCCAGTGTGGGGCTGGTGATTATGTGAACACCATGATGCCATCTGTGAGGCTTGGGCTGCGGTATTGGGGAGGTAGGAGCCACAGAGAGCGCCCCCTGGCATCGGGGCACCAAATGGGTAGCCTCCCGCTCAATTGACATCTTAATTGAATCAATTAACATCAAAGGCGTGGCGGGCGAGATAGGCGGGCAGGCCATGGAGATCGGCCCCGAGGTGGCCCCCGTCACATTGACAAAGGAAAAAGTTCAGTTTCTGTCTCTTAGAAAATTATGTATACTCAATGTTACAATCACTGAAAATTTAGAGATTACAAATACAAAACAGCCCTAACCCATTTACAATATAACATCTTTAAAAATGTGTTCCAAATGGATATAAGACCAGAAATGCTACAAACACAGGTAACAAGTCAAAACTATAGTTTTATACACAATTTCCAAATGATTTTGATCATCCTAAACTACAGATATTTATTATGAATTCATTAAAACCTATATTACTACTAAGTATATTTTTTATTAAAAGAGTTTTGGAATTCCTGTGTATAATCCTGAAAATAACAATAAAATATGATTCTTACAAGCTCTCAGGCACTCATAAAGACAGACTTTTAAATGCAATAAGATATTACCTACAAAGATCATAGCATTCTGATATTTTCTAATTCAAGATATCATACAAACCAGACACAAAGGTTAAATTCTGGCCTCATTCAAATCAGTGGCAAAATTGCCATTTGGCATTGACTTCAATGAGGCCAAGATTTCACCCAAAAATATATCCTCACAGTAAAATCTGGAGAAGCAAAACCACAATCAACTATGTCACATTTCCAGCAAGCCCCTATGTATTTGATGAAAAACACAAAACAAAACACTAGCATGTGGTTACTGAGATAACTGTAGCACAGTCCTGCTCTGAGGGGAAAAGAAATAAATAAATTAGAAAAAAAAATGAATGCACTTAGTTCTTTTAACAACATGCAAGAAGACTGATGTAATCCCACTACATCCCACAGCAGTGATGGGAATGTACTGAAGTGACAGATTCATTCTCCTTAGTTCACTAAAACAGTGTTTCCCAACCAGTGTGCCGTTAGGCACATCCAGGTGTGCCGTGGCATTTTGGGCTGGAGCCACGCCCCCCCGCCTGCTGCTGCTGTGGACACAGATGGGGCACGTGACTCCAGCCCAGAATGCCATCCAGCTGGCCGCGTGCCATCCCCCGCTCCCCCGTCAGTGTCCAGATGGCTGCGCATCATGCTCACCCTGCTCTGCGTCTGGTGTGCTGCAGTGCTTTTTTTATTTGGGTAAGTGTGCCATGGGGCGGAAAAGGTTGGGAAACACTGCACTAAAATTTGTCTCCCGCCAAATAAGGTGGATACCTCACATATTGCATATTAGCATTTTCTCTTCTACCCTTAGTATCAGTTTTAATATTTGAGTCTGGTAATGCACACTAGTGAAAACAACTATAAGAAAAAAAAGGATCTTTATATCTGGGTTTCAATGTACTGTCCCCTAAGCTGAAATCAGACACATGTTCCAAATACTTAAATTTGTTGTGCTATTACAACAAATGTAAAACTTTGCTATGCAAGGATTCACAATGTTGTATTTATTTATGAGCATTCAAATTTTGCTTAATGTCTGCACTACTTTGTTTATATTCACTCCCTCTATTAACATTTTTATTGCTTTTTTGTATGCCTAAAGCAAAAAAGAAAAAGATAGTTATTCACAGTATTTCTTTTGAAATACATTTTGTCAAATAAAATGCCATGCAAGAAGTTCATATGAGGTTGCTTCGGTCCTACCTGAAGATCTGAAGAGACAGAACTGCCTCGATCTGAGTCTTTTGGTAAAACTGGACTTGTGCTTTTCTCCTCATCTGAAGACATTTTGCACAAAGACAATTCTATAAAATAGCAGAAGCTAAACTTCATTTTCCGGTTACAAGATTTTCATTTCTCTTTGTTGATCTAGAAAGTTGCTAGTGATATGGATTCTAATGTAGTAAACAGTTCACATTTGTTGTACTAATCTGAATGTAAAACCAAATTCTTATGCAGTGTTGATATTATATAATACCATGATTTCATATTCCTATCTACCTAGGCCCAGGTCAAAAAAGCCTTTTGAAAACAATGGAATGACTCCCATTACTTTCAGTGGACTTTGAAATTGGACCCTAAGCAGCAGCTCTATGACCCCTTAAGTCTTCTATAATTCTATAGGTTTTATAATTGGCTGAACAAGACTCCCACTGTGATTTTCTTCTGAGTAGTAGAATAAAAAAAATCATACTAAACACATTTTTATACCATATAGTAAACTCCAGAAACATCAGCCTTAACTCGGAATCACGTGGTTTTCATCAGTTTAAACTCAGTCCTTTCATCTTACTTATGGTGTACTGTTTTGGATCTGATTTTCTTGTTTTTCCTATATAGAGGTTTTGTAGCGCTTAACTCTTCCATGATCCTTCTTCATTGAACTAGATGTTTCCTTACCCCTACACTAGGTGAGGCCATGCCCAGAGTACTCCTGCTGTCTAACCCTGAAGCCTTTTCTAATGGCTAACATCATTTCCCACTCAACTCCACTATTCCCCACCCTATGCCTGGGATGGAAGCAGAACACAGACGGTTCCCTATTCATTTCCAAAAAACTGCCAAACATTCTAGCCACTCCTAAGGAAGGGAATGGGACAGAAGTGACACCTTGCAGGGATCTTGGATGTAGTGATGCTGTGGAAGAGTGATAACACTTGAGGTCTGACTAAAGGAAAGGTTCAGACCTACTGCAGCTCTAAAATAGCCACTGCTGAGAAAACAGATTTTACAGAGCACTGAAAAAACCTGATTATTTTTGGGATACAGGGAAAAGAATGGATGCATAGGGGGTAATTGCAGACTCAAGTGGGGGGGTATAAATGCATAAAACAAGGAAAGATTAACTGTAAAAGACAATGTGGTATAGTTGTCTGATGTGCATGTGAAACAATATCAGCTGTTTGTATAAATAAAAGTAGGAAGAGTTGCGTTGAGTACATACACAGAGAGGATTTCTGTGCAAAGACCCGCACAAATAACATTAAAAACTTGCTGTTTATACAGACAAAACAATGAACAGACTATATAAAGAAAAATGAAAAACATTTTTTCTTCCCCTAGGCATTTGCAATTAGTGACTTTAAGGGCTTGTTTTTTTTTAAGTATTTTCCAAAAGAAACAGGATTTTGAGTTACTAAAATTCTTTTCAATTTTACTGCCTTTAACCTAGCAGAGAGTAACCAACTTAAGCATCTCCACTGTTTTAGTTTCCAAAATGTCATATGCAAACAGATGTCCTAGTCTTTTGCCCCTACATATAAAAGTGCAGATGGAAGTTGTGCAGAAAAAAGGGGAGACTCCATACAACGTTTCTTCTTTCTCCAGGCAAGTTCTTTGCCACTGGAAAAGTTGTTTCCTTTTTACTTTCAACACCTGTCAAACTTAGATTATTTCCCATCTTTTCTGGTGGGAGTAGGAAATTTGCTTTCAGACAGAAGTCACATAAGCAAAGTCTTAGCCAGACTGAACTTTTACACAGCTAAGTATCAATCACTATAAAAAGGTGTTAGCTATGCAAATGATGACAGGACTTGTGATGCTCAAAGCAGTAGCACTATAATAGTTCACTTCACAAAAATTGACTTAAAAATGAAAACACATATTTATCATTAAAGGCCTTAATCTTGAAACTAACTGTATATGAATATATAATTGTATTCACACGAGATTCAATAGTTCACTTATGTGTTGCTGGCTGCATGATGATGACCCAAACCCATATTTATATGGGATACTATACATATGTGCCCTAGCCCACTGACTACAATCCCCTCCCAGATCAACATAGCCAAGAAAAAAAGATAAAGGAAATCTTTAAGCTATTTCCCCATCATGACTTTTGAACCTGCATTATTGTATTTTATGTAAACTAGGTATACCGAAATGCCTAAAAAGTTAAACACTTGCTGAAATTCACATCTGGGTTTGTTGGTACTGACAGCAGCTGTTGTAGATACTTCAAAGGGCAGAGATGCAGCATTTCCTATCCTCTGAAGTTTCCATGACTCAGGGGAGGGGAAGTTAGTCTCAGCATGGAGACACTGACATTTTAAAAATTTTGGAAAGAGAATTTAAAAGCTATGATTTCTTTTGGCCCAAAATCAGAAAGAGGATTATTGTCTCTAATGTTAAAACCCAATATACTAGCTTACGCATCCACAACACTTTTCTATAGCACAATGAAGTCCTAATTGCACCCCTCTGATTTATGCTTCACCCAAAGTTTAAAATCAACTGTCTGGCAGTGGCAGCCAAGGTTCCTTGGGTGAATTTGATATCTTTTATTAGACCAACCCAA
>NW_005843275.1:5491-7265 GCF_000455745.1 Alligator sinensis | reverse complement strand
AAAAAAAAAAAAAAAAAAAAGCCTGACGAAGGGTTTTTGAACCCGAAAGCTTGCTTAATAACTATTCTCCAACCATTGGGTTGGTCTAATAAAAGATATCAAATTCACCCAAGGAACCTTGTCTGCCTATATCCTTAGACCAACACGGCTACAACCTAAACCCCTGGCAGTGGCAGCAGCATTTTTGTTTAGGCAGCAGAGACAGTGTCAACTGAGTTCATGGCTCGTTAAAGTCTACCTGATTTCTTCTAAACACTTCTTTCCACAGGTGTTAACAACCCTCTCTCCTTTTTAGAAGAGAGCAGCAGGGCAAGGGAAGTGATTCTTTCCCTTTATTCAGCACTGGTGAGGCCACATCTAGAGTACTGTGTTCAGTTTTGTCATCCCCCCAACTATAGAAAGGATGTGGACAAGTTGGAGAGTCCAGTGAAGGGCAACAAAAATGGATGGGGGCTGGGGCACATAACTTCTGAGAAGAGGCTGAGTGAAATGGCTTTTTTAGTCTAGAAAGAGAAGACTGAGAGGAGATTTAATAACAGCCTTCAACTACCTGAAGGGGGGTTTGAAAGAGAATGAAGCTAGATTATGCTCAGTAGTGGCAGATGACAGAACAAGGAGCAATGGTCTCAAGTTGCAGCAAGAGAGGTTTAAGTTAGATATTAGGAACAATTCTTTCACTAGGAGGGGAGTAAAACACTAGAGCAGGTTACCCAGAGAGGTGGTGGATTCTCCATCCTTGGAGATTGTTAAGACCCAACTAGACAAAGCCTTGGCTGGGGTGATCTAGTTGGGGATGATCCTGCTTGGATCAGGGGTTGGACTAGATGACCTCTGATGTCCCTTCCAACTCTGATTTTCTATGATTTAATGTTCTTGATGTTCCACTAATCACTTAACCTTTCTCCTGCAGTTCCTCCCTCTGTTCACTACTCCTGGTAACAGAGCTCTTGTTTCATGGCCCTGAAAACTGCTTTTAACTCATTCCAATGAAGTTATATTTTTTTGCTTCCATCTTAATAATACAGCCCTAGGTCCCCAGCATATTAGTAAAGTTTCCAACTTTCTTGTTCACTGGAGAAGAAATAGCATGCAGTGTTATCTGGGACGCTGCACTGCACCACCTGTGCCCCCCTTCTCAGAAACTAGATCTGCCACGGACAAGGCATGTTGACTTCAGGTCGGGGTTTTGTTTGACCAAAACATCCCGTGGTGCCTTGCCCTTGGCACTGCCCGCTGGTCTCCAGGGGAGCGGGGTGGAGCGGAGCGGGCTCCTGCCCTGAAACAAGAGTCGCTTCCCGCATGAGCCTGGCGATTTCCAGAAACACCCCAGCCAGCCGCAGTCAGGAGTCAGGCCTCCGTTTCAGTTCCCAAACTTGGGCGTCTGTCACTCGGGACTCGGCGCGCTTGGAAGAGCTGTTCGGGACGGGAGCGGAGCGGAGGGGCCCACCCCAAGCCCCACGGCACCGGCAGGAGACCGCTACCGCAATGCCCAGTCACAACCCGGCTGAGGGGCACAGGCCCGCGTCCTGGGGCACCGCGCGCGGCCCGGCCCGGCCCCGCCGGGGTGGAGGTAGCGGGGCGCGGGGCCACCCACGCTGGGGCCCGACATTGAGTGTAACGTGTGCAGCAACCCCTCCCCCTTCTTACCTTCGCCCCGCCGAGCGCCTGCTCTGCCGGACTCCTTGACAGTTTCAAACGGTCGGGGCGTGACATAAAAACCACGCCGATTGGCTCGGAAAATTTTTTTGCACAGCGCCCGCGGGTTGGGGCAACC
>NW_005843275.1:0-5481 GCF_000455745.1 Alligator sinensis | reverse complement strand
CAATGGGGGAGGGGGGGGTGAGCTCGGAAAGGCGGGGCTTGCTTTTTTTTTTTTTTTTTTTTAAATCCCAATCCAAGCCGGGCGGCGGCGGCTGTTCGCTAAACTGTTACCTGTGCAGTTCTTTCATAGGCTTCGCGTCACCAAGGGTGCTCCGGCGCTTTCGCGCGCTGATTGGTCAGGGAAGTTACCGGGCCTGAAAGGCGGGTGGCAGAGTCAGTTAGCGGTCACGTGGGGCGGGGCGGGTGCCTCCCTGAGGGTGGTAGGTGCTACTGGGTCTTCCTGCGGGCAGCGCTGTCAAGCCTTAAATACGAAATTATTGTATATTGGAAGCTCAAAATTATCCTATTTGTTGCAAAGCTACTGTACACTGAAAAACTTATGTCTTCTTACTTTATATGGCTCGCTGTAATCTCCAGTGAGTGAGAACTGGGTCATCAAAGTTGAAACGTTTCTGTAATTATCCTATGTTTTGAACATTCTTGACTATTATTGATCATACATTGTATAAGGGTTGAAATTATCATACAAATATGATAATTACTGTGCACCTGGCAACACTGCCCCCAGGCTGTGTGAAACCCACCTGTGCTGACAGTGTCACATGCGCTGGCTTCCCCCCCAGCTTGGCTTCAGGGCAGCAAAGGGCTGGAGTTGCAGAGCCTGAGGCCTGGGACGAGGAGCCTGTCGGGCTTTTCCTGAGCTGACCACTCCTGATATAGCCTAATGACAAAAAGATGCAGATACAGACGCTGACCCACTGACATGAAAATTTTCAAGTTATGAGAGATAATCAGCCTGGCTGCAAATGTTAAACACAGCAACTTTGTGTAGCACCACGTCTTCTGGAATTGAAGACACTTTTTGTTCTGGTGTTAGCAACCAGAAATTCAATATTAAAAAAAAGCCCAAAATAACTACACCATAAGTGTAAACTTTTAATACTGCGAAAAGATCAATGGGAAGGATGTGGGTTTGGTAGGATTCCCTTCTTATTTAGAATAAGAGATTTGAGATGTGGTTAGTGTATCAGAGTGTGAAAGTAAGGCATCCTTCAAGATGGTCAGACTTACTGTCTGCAGCCTAATAGGATATGGGGGCTGGGATGGCACGGATGAGAAGCTGCAAGGTTGACAGTCCAGAGGTTACGTATTTGAGGCCATGGCAGAAGCTCTCACAGCCCTGTCAGATACCAGTGTATCTGCGAATTCTGCTAAATATCTTGTCACAACAACGACATGAGAAGGGAGCACTTACCCTCTCCTAGTCTGCTAGGTGCAGCATGTCGCCTAGGTAGAAAAAGTCATTTAATTTAACTCGTGCCTCTGAGCTGCTGCTGCTGTGCTCCTGCAGTGTGCTGCCTGGCATTAATCATGTGCCACTGTTGGGAGCTCTGGGGCACAGCCATTGCATCCCAAACCTAGACATCCCCCAGAGCGTGTCCCTATAGTCTTCAGACAAAGGCACAGTTACCCCAGGGTCTGCATTCAGTAACAAGCTTGGGTAGGGAGAGGGGTGCCTCCTGAGCTTTTAGGTCCCTGCCACGTTACATATATTGTGCAATTTGCTGGTTAATTGCACATGTGCAAAGTAATTATCATACAATTAACTAGTTAATCATGCAATACATTTAGACTGGGCACATGTGCAAAGTAATCAACATGCCATAAAAATGTTCATACAGCTATAAAAAGAGCCAACCAGCTACCAAGTTTGTGTTTGAAAACATGTAGCAACTTTATAGCTGGTTTCTGTCCAGCTTTAATTTGAATGTGAGACAAGGCCCTTAGTGCTGGTGCAGCTCAGTGTCTCACAGCATTGCTATGCCAGAACTTGGATTAAATATATTCTATATTGAATGTGATCCCAGAATGAGTTGCCTCCATAATGATTCCCTGTACAATAATAAGCATGGCACTAGATTTTTAAAGTCCTTCAGTTGTACACTAGGGAATATGGAGTCTGTTGGCCCATTAGTCTCTTTGTTTACTCTGATGCCTCCTTAATCGTGCTTTTTGTAGTGCAGGCTCTGAGGGTGGGAAATATTTTTGCAATATGGCACCACACTACTCTGGTTACAGCTATACCATCTGGTATACAGGAGTCACATATCCCAGTCTGGCTCAAATAATTGCAAATCATCACTGATATTTAGCCTGAAACTAGTTTGATAACAGAAGAAACATGTAGACAATTTGGAGTAAGCTGCACAAAGAGAGAGTCTTTATGTTTAGCATTTTTGTATCTGCATCTAAAATCTCCAGTTTGACAATATTCATTCCCCTGTCTCAAAAAGGGGCCTTCAAGTCCCTCTCTTAAATGATATTTGACTGCCAAACCATCTCTCTGAAGTCCACTACATTTAAGCAGAAGTAAAGAGAAACCCAGACTTGCTCCAGGAACTGGAATAACAAAATAGTAGATACATCTGACTTTGCTTTTTGTAACCTTCTAGTAATATATTGCACAAAATTTGGCTAGACCTTGGCTACATCTTTTCCCTTCAGACATCTCAAACAGTAAAGACTAATGTCAAATGAGAAGTAACCATTGGAAATTTTTTCCCTTTCTGTGAACTCTTTTTGTTAGCTTTTCAGTGAAAAGGGAACATTTTTTTCTTGCTAAGGGAAGTTCAAGGTTAAGTTTGTTTCTTTGTCATGGCCTCAGTAGGACTAAGAAGAAATCAGGGTGCAGATAGCTATAACTCTTAGAACATTCTAAATAGATTTAAACCCCAAGACTGTGTCCAGACAAGTGTGGATGTTTGGTTTCTCAGGGACAAGTAGCAGCAACACACCTTCTGCCGCTGCTACTTGTCCCCAATGAACACCTGTGTCACATGCATTCTGGTGCACAGCAGGTTACCCCACGTGGGGTAGGGGAGACTGGGACCAACAACTATGCTGGGCCCAGCATTCTTACCTGAGATCCTGGGGGCCTCCTGGGGCTGCAGCCAGGGCAGAAAGCCTAGCTGGCAGCGGAAGTATGGCTTTGGCCAGCCAGGGTCCAATTCTGGGTGGCATGTGCTGCTGCCATGTGTACCACCCCACTTTTTTTTGGCATGGTTTTTTTTTTACCCTGGGATCTAAAACCTCTCTTCATGCAGTGTGTGACACCACAGATGGGTCTGCGGCACCACATACCACATGTCTGTGCTCATCTGAGCACTTTAGACCAGTTTAAACTTAGAACATTTCCAAAACACACCAAGATAATCAAGTTCTGTTTTGAGCTGGTCCTCCTTGAACTAGTTCAATGTTATATGTGGACACAGAGCATTCCCTGCCTAGTGCCTGGGCATCTTAACTGAGCTGCCCCTTACCCCCAACCTGGTTGCAAGGTAATGAGGATGCTCTGGGATGCAACCAGGACTTTACTTCCCAAAGAACTATTGCCACAATCTGCAGGAATGGGGAAGTTGAAAGCCTCTGTTCTAAGTTTTTGGGGAAGGGAGTAAGGGGGGGGGGTGCTTTGCAGCCCTCCTGCTTGTGATGAGTGGGTTGGTGCCTGTAACAGTAAAACAGTAAACACCTGTTAATTGCTGGGTGGGGTGAAGAGAAACAGAGCAATTGCACAATGGACACTTAATAGAACTGGATGAGGTGGAACTGACAGCCAATGTGAAGTAAAATGGCCCATTAACTGTTCATTGTTCATTGTTCTTTGTGCTGCACTTTTGCAGCCAGCCCTGTCCTGCTGGTTCCACCCTGTACACGCATCTGACAATGCAAGGTACTTGAGTGGTTGAAAAAGCTGGGCAGTTTTTTGTTGTTTCTTTTTTTGTGGGGGGAGGATAGGTGGTGGAGCCCCCAGCCCCCTAAGAGCTATGAGCTAGAGCCACATAACCCTCCACTTGCAGCACCTGGCAACTCCTCCACTCCAACCCTGCACCCTTCTGGGTCATCCTCCCACTCTATAGGAATCCTGAGGAAACTGGGCTCTGAGCCCTGGAAGGATTGAGGGTCTGGGGACTCTACCATCCCCTGGTGGTGTTTTGGCAGCAGTACAATCCCTAAATGGGGATTCTACTTAAGCCCTTAGTAATTTATTTGTGGACACTTGTGTCCAGGGACAATTGTGAACCAGTTCCCAATTAGTGACATTCTTGGAACAATACAAAAAACAGTACAAGTTTTTATGTCTGTTTACACCCGGGGACTCTACTGCAATTTTAGTTTTAATGTGGTTGGTTTGTGTTGTTTGCAAATGATATCTAGGGCATTTAAAGACTAAGCATATGGGCAGATATAGCAGTTGAAGTGTTCCAATAATATCACTGACTGAGAAACAATTCCCAATTCTCCCTGGAGAGAAGTGTCCATACATATACTGCCAAGGGTTCCAAGTACAACTGTGACTTTTTAGGGAATGCACTGCTACCAAAATGCCACCAGGGGGTGGTGGAGTACATGCCTTCCAGGGAGGAGTGGAAGTAGCGAGGAGGTGCTGAGGAGCTGCTTGTGTTTCTAGGGAGGCTGTGTGCTCTAGGGTCCCCTGCCCCCAGATCTCTCTGATTTTTCAACATCTGCCTTGAAAGCCATGCTGTAAATTTTACTTCCTTGCTAGAGACTTTGGGGTGCTAGGTTCATTCTGGGCAAGGGGGAAGCAAGCCACACAGCCCCCCTCAGCACCTGGCAACCCTCCATACCACCCTCTTGCACCAAATGAGGAGGTCCAGAGTGCTCCATTGGTCACAGCAATAGCTGCATCCAGCAGGTTCCCCTTCCTTGTGCCTGGCAGGGAACACTTGGCAGGGCTGGGCAGAAAGGAAGAACATACTTGATCTGAGTCAGGCAGAACATCAATCAGGACATGGACAGAGCATCAGAAACCCTACTATAAATTAGTGTTGTTGTTTTTTTCTTATTAATGTAAATTACTCCAAAATCAGAAATGGACAAGTGGGAATGCTCTTGCAGCCCCCCTCAGAGCACAGTTTGGCTTCTGCCTCTTCAAAGCCCTTGGCAATATTAACTAATTACTAATTGCAGTGCTGCTGGACAGGCCTGTTGGACAGAGCTAGGAGCTAACAGCTGGGACTCCTGGTTCCAAGACTGGCCCCCTGCATCTTTGACATAAATCAAGGAGGGACAAACTTTAAAGAATAGGTTTTGCATTTGGGTGGCAAGTTTTGAGGTGTCCAGCATCAGATGGAGTCTGTTTGCAACTGTAAACAGGGCCGAGCACCTGCAGCTCCCACTGATTTCACTTGGACTTGTCTGGATTCTCAGTGTCTGAAAGTGGGCACCCAGAAAAACAGAAATGACTTTGAAAAGTGGCCTTTGGCTTCTCTGTGCCAGGGCCAGGTGGTGCTGGTGACCTTTGGTTTCTGACTGCACCAAGGGAGAACAAAACCCCCAGGGGCCAAAGAGGGACATGGAGAAAACCCCCAACCCCAGGCTGGGTGTTTTGCTCCCAGGGGAGGTTTCAGTCCAGGGCTCCAGCTCTGAGGGCCAACCTGGAGGCCAGGGCAGGGAGTGCAGA
>NW_005843274.1:231765-233102 GCF_000455745.1 Alligator sinensis | reverse complement strand
AGAAGAGCAGATGCAGTCTCTGTAGCAAAGAAATTAATGACTGACTTGATTCCACGATTTGGCATACCGCTTACATTAGATTCAGATCAGGGACTGCATTTTACTTCTCAAATCCAAAAGGTTCTTAGTAAAGCTTTAGGATTTTCATGGAAATTTCATACACCCTATCGTCCAGCAAGCTCAGGGAAGGTAGAACACATTAACCGAGATATTAAATCAAAATTACAAGGATTTTCATGGAAATTTCATACACCCTATCGTCCAGCAAGCTCAGGGAAGGTAGAACACATTAACCGAGATATTAAATCAAAATTACACAAACTTTGTAAACAAACTGGACTTTCTTGGCCTGACATTCTTCCAATTGTGCTAATGCACCTCAGGAACATGCCTAATAGAAAACATGGACTTACGCCATATGAAATTTTATTTGGTAGACCTATGAACGTGGGTTTAAACCCTATCAAAGAGATTAAAGCAGTAGATCTGTTAGAAGGTCACGAAAGTGTGTTAAGTTATTGCAAAGGACTCATGAAGACTGTCAAAGCTTTATTTCCACAGGTCAGTGCAGCTCTACCCATTCCAACTGATGTTCCCTGCCATGCTTTGAGCCCGGGTGATTGGGTCCTAGTAAAGGAATTTCGCTGAAAAGACTGCCTGCCAACCTAGGTGGAATGGATCCTATCAAGTCTTGCTAACCACTCATGCTGCCATAAAGGTTGATGGAAAGTCTGCCTGGATCTACGCATCTCATTGCAAAAGGACATTAACGCCAACGAAAGAAGAACAAATCAACCCAGAACCAGCCCAGTTGGAATTAGATCCCACTCATACGGAAACTGAGGAAGAAGGTCTCCAAGGAACGAGTGCGGATACCCCTCACCTTGCTGAGCCCCCTCGCAACTATAACCTTCGTCCTAGAAGCCAAGCCAAGAAAAGGTAACTGCTCAGTGCTATTAACACCAAGGTGAACTCAGACAACGAAACCCAGAAGAATTGCCTGCAGAGGCAAGCCAAACAATACTTACCAACATGACTGCTAAGTTTATTATGGCTACAGTGCTACCTAATTTAGCCATATTAGGTGCCCCTAACGCATACCTTGGTCTGCTACAAAAGGTATCAATAGCCCTAAATGTCTCAGATTGCTGGGTGTGTGGTCTTAGTCCTAGGGCTTATAGCAAAGGATTTCTTATGACACCTCGCCCCTTGAGTTTAGAAAATGTAACTGTGCGGTGGGCAGACCCAAATAATGCCACGTGGACTGATGCAAGGTACCTTACGGTGATTCCTTTACAGGGAGAAATGTGTTGGGTACGCAACTACTCCCAACAAAA
>NW_005843274.1:226451-231397 GCF_000455745.1 Alligator sinensis | reverse complement strand
AAAATCCTTTAACCGTGGGAAAATTAATAGGGTGTTCTGTAGCAGGAATAATTCCACTAATTACCGGTCCAGCTATCTCCTGTTTGGGAAGATATACCCTGCGACTACAAGCGGTAGTTGAAATATTGGCCCTAGAAACTGAAACTGCCATAACCAGTCTGGGAAACGCTATAAAGACCATAGCCCGAAATCAAGATCATTTACGACTGATGGTTATGCAGAACCGATTAGCCCTTGACTATGTTTTAGCATCAGAAGGGGATGCCTGCGCTGTAATAGGCCAAGAGTGTTGCACTTATGTAAATAGTACCTTTGAATTAGTAGAAAACCGAGTTAATAATGCGATGGTTCATGCTGCAAAAGCTGCTGAAGCAGCCTTCGTTCCCAACATCAAGATCATTTACGACTGATGGTTATGCAGAACCGATTAGCCCTTGACTATGTTTTAGCATCAGAAGGGGATGCCTGCGCTGTAATAGGCCAAGAGTGTTGCACTTATGTAAATAGTACCTTTGAATTAGTAGAAAACCGAGTTAATAATGCGATGGTTCATGCTGCAAAAGCTGCTGAAGCAGCCTTCGTTCCCAACAATTCTTCAGTAGATTGGTTTGCTTGGTTAGATCCTAGGGGATTATTCAAAGGTCTGCTTGGGAAAATAATGTCTGCTTTCTGTATGGTTTTAATTTTAGGGTTAAGTTTGTATGTGATTGTGCAACTAGTTTTATGTTGCACAAAGTTGTGTGTTAAAAAGGCTGAACAAACTATCTCATCTATTTCCAAAGAAACGGTTAAAAACATGGTGTTAGAACTAAGAAATAATGAAATAGAGCAAGAGAAACTATGGACAGACCTGAGCCAAATAGAAATAGAGTGATTGTCCTTTGGAAGGATCAAAGTGGGGAAATGAAGGGGAAAAACAAAATGGTTCCAGTCTGCCATTTTGTTTGTGAGCGAGTCATGTAGCCAGGTCATGACCTTGCTGTTACAGACTGGTTTAAACTAGTTTTTTTCTCCAGTAACAAGTTGAAGACATGTGCAGACTTGTCTGCGTCCTGGCTAATGTTGATTGGTTTATACTGTTCTTATGCTTATGACGTCACATTTTCTATATTACCCCTTCACTGCCTATGTTCAGAGTCAGACCTCATGGCAAAATTCTGAATTCGTGCATGACGCTGACCAGGAATGCATCCTTTATTAAACTAAGTCTTTAAATTTCGATTGGCCTGTTTGTTTGAGCCTCCGCCCAACGAACCCGGGGACGAAGTTTTCACCCACAGCCCCACTGCCAGGAGGTCTGAGTGCTGCTCTGGCCTCTGTTGCTGACCAGCAGTCAGTAATTACTTGGCAGCTGCTCCTTCCCTTTGGGCCTCATTTCTTCCCCGTGAAGCCAGATCAGGACACTTCTGTCGAGTGCCGGAGGAGAAAGAAGTGCCACACAGCACTTAAAAGCATTTGAAGAAAAAGACTTTTCTGCCCCACTGACTGTCCTGAATGGCTGGAAGCTTTCCTGAATCCCAGGGGCTGAAAACCTATTTCAGTGAATGGGAAATGTCAAGTTTCCCACTTTAAACTGCCTCTGTTACAGATGGAAAGGACTGCAGGTTTCTTGGCTCAGGACCATTCAGCTCTGGCACCTGGTCAAATGCAGCAGTCGGACCTAATGACAGGTCTGCCCCTGCTCTTGCGTAAGCTGGGAGGTCCCTGGCAGGATGGCACATGTTGCATCAGTGAATTCAACTTCAAGGAAGATTTGGCCTGGCTGAGCTGGTTACTGGAAACCGCACTGACCCTTTGGCTGGGGGCAATTCCACCGCACGGAGCTTGTGTTTGCTTTTCTCAGCTCCACTCCCTGCACTATGTTGCCTGTAGCCTATTTAAAGCAGGGTGGCAGGAAGTCCACAGACTCATCCTTCTCCCGGTTAGGAATCTGCTGGCGAGAGACGCGGGACCTACAGAGCTGGTGAGTGCCAAGCATCCCCCCTGGGCCTGTCCATCGGGGCCCCCGGGAACATGAGGCGTCAATCCCCCTGTGGAGCCTCTCAGGAGGGCATTAAATGGCCTTAGCTCCATCGTTCTCCACCTTTTTAGACACCCTCAGCTCTCAGTTTTCCCTCTGCTGTTGACTACAGAGAAGTAAGGGAGTGAAAGAGCTCAGAAAGATCACATCAGGACAGTATGCTTCTAACACTGTGCAGTCCGATCTGAAATCTCTGGGTTTATCTTGTGAATCGTGTCTGCACACCTAATAGTGCTCACATTGTGTGGCCTCTTGCAGTACCCTTGAAAGGACCTCAAGGCACCAAGGTGCTGCAGTTGTTGGCTACAAATGTCCAACTCGGGATCCTTAAAATTCTGGTTTATTAGGCGGATTGAAAGACTGTAATGAGTTAAATCATAAACCTTGGGGCTGGTCCCCACACGCACACACACACACATGTACACACATACATACACACACAGTAGCAAGCTACAGAGTCAGATATACCTATCCTATAAGCGCTGGAGTCTGCCGTCAATGGCCAGTTGAGGCTTCTTTTAGCGTGGTGTTATCCTCCAGAAGGGGGTTGCCGGCTGGTCCTTCTGGCTGGACAGGAATGTTGGAGTTGGAGATCAAGAGGGCGCCACTGAGGGTCACTTTTCACTGCCTTTTATCTGTCCTTGGCAGACTTTGGGGACTCCCCAGTTTTCAGGTTTCCCAATCCAGGGGTCGTTAACCCTCGTGGGACTTCCTCCCCGTAGCTTGTGTTTGCTTTTCTCAGCTCCACTCCCTGCACTACGTTGCCTGTAGCCTATTTAAAGCAGGGCGGCAGGAAGACCACAGACTCATCCTTCTCCCGGTTAGGAATCTGCTGGCGAGAGACTCGGGACCTACAGAGCTGGTGAGTCCCAAGCATCCCCCCTGGGCCTGTCCATCGGGGCCCCCGGGAACATGAGGCGTCAATCCCCCTGTGGAGCCTCTCAGGAGGGCATTAAATGGCCTTAGCTCCATCGTTCTAGCTACAAATTCCATGGCACACAAATAGATAAAAAATACCAAAATACAAGGGGAGATACAAAATGCACACATACAAATTTTAAAACACAATTCCTTATCGTAAAGTGAAAGAGAGAGGAAGGAAGGAAAGGTAGAAAAAAAGAAACATATCCAAAGAGGGGAGAGCTAATGCAGAACTGGCCCAGAGGGTGTGAGAGTGGGTCCATTGCTTCCTGAGCCTCAGGGCCCCCTAACCATCAGGCCAGAGGCCAGGTCTGGGAAGCGCTCCCTTTCTCTCCTGCGGGAGATGTTCCACTTTGCACAAAGGCCTGGAGGCTTTAAAAAGCCGAGAGCACAGCGGTGGTTAGAGCCTGTCCCGCTGCGATGGAGGGCCCCAGCCCACGCACGCCCCTTCTCTCCCCCTCACCTGCCCACCCACTGCCGGCCGGCTTCCTGACCCCCTGCTCTCCTCTTTTCCCAGCTGTGAAGTCCATCATGACGCAACTCCCCCTCCTGATGCTGCTCCTCTCCATGGCCTCAACCGCCCACCTGTGCAGTAAGCGCGCGGTGTTTCTTCTTCCCGGAAATGCGCTGAGCTCGGCCTCAGGGATCCCCAGCAGGGAGGCTGGGATGGGGGTTGCATGAACAAAGGGGATGAGAGACAACTGCCCTGGCAAGGCACAGGCTTCGGTGACTCCAGGCTGGGCTCTGACACCCACGGCCGGCCCTGCCATCCTGCCCACGGCTCAGGACGCGGCTGCGGGGCTGTTCCCCTGCCTGTGTCCCAGGCCAGGACTAGCAGAGACAGCTGCCGCCGGAGGGCTCCATCACTGCTGTAATGGCTCAAAGGAGCCCAGGGCAGACGTGGGCCCCGGGTGCTGGGTAAAACGATCCCTGCCCAAAAGAGCTTCCAGGGTTAGTGCCTGGCCAATTTGAGGATCCGCCCTGAGACTCCTAAAAGGGCCTGAAGGCATCTCCAGGCAGCCCCCCAAATCAGCCTGAACCAGGACTCCCAGTCATGCTCCAGGCTTGACAAGAAGTGACTTGATTTCCAAATCTCTAAGCAGCCAGTAGCTCCCTCTCACCTCAGCCCAGGTTTCCTGGTTTGCTCCGATCTTTTAAACACATTGCACCCACCTGAAATCATCCCCAAACTGTCTGTGTGCTTCTGTGAGTGTGCATCAGGGAGCTGTGTGCGCACCTGTGAGTGCATCTGTGGGTGTGCCGGGGTGTTGGTGGGGTTGCGGGCTGCTGGCCTACTTAGCCATACTGGGGGAAAGGAGGCTGCACCTGGGATGGGGCTTGGGTCCTTTTCCCAAGGCTTCACTCTTACTTCTTCCCACTCACACCAATAAGCTCCTCAGTCCTTCCTCCCCCAGAGTGCTCTGCAGGGCTCCTCTGGTGCCCCACCGCCCACTTGCTGGTGGGCAGCGGCTCTGTGTCCTGGCCCACCTGCTCCCTGTTGCTGTCCCGCTTTGACTCAGGGGCTCCTACTGGAGCCTCCCCACTGCCTGCAGGTCTTGCTCCTTAAAGGGCTAATCGCTGGCCTTGGAGAGCTTCCCAGTCTCATCTGGCAGACACCACTGACAGCGAGGCAGCACCTGGCTGGGAATGGCTCTGCGTGCACATTGGCAGTGGATACAGATAACCAGGCACATCGCTGCTGCACCATCACAGTGCCTTATCCTGACCCGCACAGCCTTCCCCTGGCCAAAGGTCTTCCCCAAGCAGGAGTGTGGGGTCTGCGTCCTTCCACCCCCATCCCTGTCACAAAGAGCCCTCCTAACCCTCGTGGTCCCCTATGCAGATGGCAACCAGGGCACCGTCGGGCTGAAGCTCCATAATAATAGGGGTGTGGGGCCTGCATCCTTCTGGCCCCAACCTGGGTAACAGGGATCATGCCTCACCCTCATGATCACCCTGCAGACACAAGTGGGGGCACTGTGGCGCTGAAGCTCGCTCTCCAAAA
>NW_005843274.1:217486-226441 GCF_000455745.1 Alligator sinensis | reverse complement strand
GGGAGGACACATCCTGCTGCTCCCAGACGTCCCCAGGGCAGCAGAGCTGGCCCCGCAGCTGCCAGGAGATCAAAGCCTCGCAGGTTGGGACACAAGGTGAGTGAGCAGGAGGCGTCCACCCCACTTCCAGAGCTGCACTAGCTCAGTTGGCTGCCTGTCACGGGTCTCAGTGCCGTCCCTCTGCCCTCACGTGGAGGCACAATCTGCCAAGGCTCCTGCAGAGTCCCTGCAGCAGCAGACCCTCCCCAGGGGCACAGCCCAGGCACCCGTACCACTGTCCCTGGGCTCTTGGAGGGGCCCTCGCCTTTCCACAGCCCAGCTCCCCTAAACCATTCCTCTTCCCACCCCCCGCATCCCCACAGATGGGCTGTACACCCTGAGCACTGAGGATGGCGAGATCTACCAGACCTTCTGTGACATGACCACACGCGGCGGCGGCTGGACCCTGGTGGCCAGCGTGCACGAGAACAACGCCCATGGGAAGTGCACTGTGGGCGACCGCTGGTCCAGCCAGCAGGGGAGCAGCCCCCTCTACCCGGAGGGGGACGGGAACTGGGCCAACAACAACATCTTTGGCTCCGCCGTGGGCTCCACCAGCGACGACTACAAGGTGGGAGCCCTGCTCCGGGGCATCAGTCACCTGCTCCCCACTCTCCTGCTGCCCCCTGCCTCAGGGACACTGGCAATCAGCGTGCCATGCCCTTCTTCCCAGCTGGCCCCTCTACGTCTCCATGGCACGCTTCATCATTGCTCGGCCTCTTCAATCTGTGGGTCACAGTGGTGTTTCCTGCCCCCTCCTGAGGTCAGGCCCCAGTGCGCCAGGTGCTGTACAGACAGGGAGAGAGACAGCCTGGACCTGAGGAGCTCAGGCTCACAAGTCAGTGGATCATTTTTCCCATTTGGCAGCTGAGCAGCTGAGGTGACTTGCACAGGGAGTGTGTAGCCAAGCCAGAGCAGAAGCTGAGCTGCCAGGTCCCAGCCCCATGCCTGAATCACAAAACCAGCCTTCCTTCATGGGCTCAGGCCCCCTAGTCCTCCCACATCCCCACGGCCTCTCCCACTCCTGGCTCCCCTCATCCCAGCCTCTCGCGATCTGTGCCATTCCCTCGCATCACAGACAATCTCTGAATCCCCGAGCAGTGGGGCTGGAAGGACCTCTGGTCACATCTAGTCCAACCCCTTGCCTGCAGCAGGATCAGCCCTGTCCAAAGCATCCCATTGTCTAACCCAGGAGTGTCCAAGATCTGGCTCATGGAGTCACAACATCCAGCTTCCTGTGCTGGCCCTTATCTGCATTTGGCATATGTGGGACCAGCCCCATGTATGGGGCCCTGGACGTGCACTGCACGTTGTATGGAGCCAGTGCAGGGCCCCCCACGTCAGATCCAGTACCTGTGGTGCCCACACTGCCACACACGGCACCTGCTGCAGCCAGTCCAGGGCAGGTGCCCTGTGCAGCATCAGTCCTGGAGCAGCACTATGGGCAGTGCAGGCCTGGACCATCCAGAGCGGACGCTGAATCTGGGATGCAGGACGGGGAGCTGTGGGCACGTACTGCCAGCTCCAGTCACTCCAGGACACAGAGCAGGTGAAGTGGGCTCCATATGTGGCACAGTCCCAGACTGGGCAGAGCAGACACCGTGGGCACTAGATCGGGCATTCAGGGCTGGGTGAGAGCTGTCAGTGGGCTCAATCTGAGCCATGGGGCTGGCTCTAAGCCATTTATCTGGTTAATGGCCTTGGTCCTGCAGAGCCAGAGGAGTTTGACACACATGGTCTAACCTCTTAGTAAAAGTGCACGGTCAACCCCAACACAGAACAAGACATTGCATCCAAATCTGCCACAGGTAGGACAGGGGGACCAATGTCCTGATGCTGCGAGACTTGTTAAATAGCCCTTCTCAGCCCCATCAGCCTCCGTGCTCAGCTCCCTGCTGAAGCCCTGCTGCTTATGGGTTTCAAGTGAACTCACCATGCCCCACTTCTGGTGAAAGTCTGGGGCCAGGAAGCACCAAACAGCATTAACTCCAAGCTGGCTACTCAGCCCTGCTGAGATGTTTCCTTCCAACTGTCGCAACAAGGGGTGCTGAGCCCATCGTACCCCCTCGAGTCTGCTGAAACATCCCCCAGCTGGGAGCCCCGCAGCAAGGCTGTGGCAGGATTGTCCCCGCAGCTGCACTTGAGCCGTCAGGGTCCAGCAGGCCTGGAAGGGAAGTCTCCGAAGCAGCTGATTCTGGGGAGGTTCTAGTTCCAGAGAGGCCCGCAGGCTCAGGCAGGCAGGTGTGCTGAGCCTCGTCCTCCCCACGACTGGCTGCTGGCGCGGTGTAGACAAGCTCTTCTGTCCCCTTTGCTCCCCAGTGCACAAGGGGGGTGACAGTTTTTGCCTTGCAGGGATTTTATGAGGATAATTAATAGGTTTGGGGCCCTTTGAATCCCATGGTATTGGGCCATGCTCATACCCCAGAGACACGGCCGAAAAATGCAGCTCAGCCCTTGCTTTCCAGAACCCCGGCTATTACGATCTTCAAGCTGGAGACCTGTCTGTGTGGCACGTCCCCAACAGGGCGCCGCTGAGAAAGTGGAGGGACTTGGCCATCCTGAGGTACCACACTGAGACCGGCTTCCTCTCATCCGAAGGTGGGAACCTGCTCCGGCTCTACGAGGTACCGGCAGCCTTGGGCTGGGGGCTATGGAGGCAGCGTGTGCCAGAGGGGCTGGGTGACTAACAGCGTCCGTGGGGGTGGGGGGCCTGGGGTAGCGAGACAACCCACGGCTTGCATGCGGTGCTTCTTGGGGACGCAGGGGATTGAAAAAGGGACCAGAAGCCTTTGGCATCAACACAGCCTGTTTGAATGCTATGGTGATGGCTCACCCTTGGGGCACCATGGAGTCCTGGTTTTGGGTTCAGGCATCTTCGCAGGGATGTTTCTGCACACAGGGGGCAAAGATGCCAGGTACTTGATGATCTTCCTGATTTATACTGTGCCTCATGGGAATGTTTAGGAGCCCTGCCACGGGCCTCACCCTGGCTGTGCTCAGTGCTGTGCAGGCACTGAGCAGAAATGTGGCCACGGCCCCCACGTGTCCATGCCAAAGGACACCTGGACTTGTCAGCGTCACTTGCTCTTGTTTGTAATGCCCCTGCTGTGCCCAGAAGTTTGTTGTAGGAGATGGGACACTGGTAGAAATTGCCTCGTGAATGTGCGCTGAGGTCACCTTCCCCACGACAGCTATCGCGCAGGTTTGCTGGCCTGCCACGATGCTGGATTGCTGTCACGTGTTTGTCTTCCAGAAATACCCGGTGAAATATGGTGCTGGCAGCTGCAAGGTCAACAATGGCCCGGCCGTGCCCATCATTTATGACTTTGGCAGTGCCGAAAAAACTGCTGCCTACTACTCGCCAGACAGCCGAGCTGAGCTGCGGTTTGTAGCCTGGGCATGTCCTGCTTCCCCTGCTAGTGCGAATGACCCATATTTGGGGTGAAAGGAGAGCTCCAACTCAAGAAAAACCAAACCAAAAATCCCCAGGGGACAGCGGGGCACAGGAGTGTGTGCATCCACGTGTGGAGGGTTGTGTGTGCATACCTGCATGCATGTGTGTGTTCCCCACTTACTATATTGTACTAGCTGGTCACTGAATGCAAAGTAGCCCCAGAAACTGAAAGGCGCAGTGCAGCAGAACTAAGCATCGAAGTGTGCCACAGTGGTGAGCACCACAACCACGATTGAAATCCTATCTAAAGCAGTGGTCCTTGACCACAGTGCCACAGCGCCCCGGGATGCCACAAGATCCTTGTAAAGATACTGCAACACCCAGCTCCTGTGCAAGGAGTGCTGCATGCTCTTCCTCCTACCTGCCCCACAGTCCTGCAGACAAAGGGCACCTACAGCTGCACGCCGACAGCCCCTGCATCGGCCACTCTGAGCAGGGTGCTCTGCCACGGTTGGCAGACAAACATGTGGAGCTAGAGATGCATTCTTCAGCCCTGCCTGCCTAGCCCCCTGCTTCTTACACTCTCACAGGGCTGGTTGGCGGGGCAGGGATGCAGGGGCAGGAGGCGTTGGTCCTCAGCATGGGAGTCCCTGGAGGAGCAGCCATGGCAGTGGCAGGGCTTCGTTTGCCCCCTCAGATACCGACTGGAGCGGGGAGGTTGTTTCCTTCGCCTTCCCCCTTTCTGTGCCGTATGCGTTCTGTTGCCCACCCCCGTCCCTCCAACCCACTCAGTGCCCCCCACATGCCGCATGTCCATCCTGGCACCTCATCCCTACCAGCTGGTGTACCCAGACTTTGTCCGTTTGGGCCCCAGGCCTGGAGTTCAGGAAAGGAGAACGAAGGACATAAATCGGCCCCTCAGTCACAGTGCCCAGTGGTGAGCTAGACCCACATGTAGGGAATCCATAGGGAAAACATGCAGAGGGAGCATTGAGCCTACAAAGGTTGAGAGCCACTGGCCTAGACACTTTTTGCAGAGGGCTTACAGCTCTGTTTCATCAACCCCACTCCTTCCCAGTTCAGTGGGGTATGTGCCCCTCTCTCCTGCCTCCATTTATCTATTGCCTCAATCCCCCCGACTTCCCTTTTTCCTTCATCAGCTGAATTCACCGCTGGCTTCGTCCAGTTCCGTGTTTTTAATAATGAGAAGGCGCCCATGGCCCTGTGTTCGGGGCTGAAAGTCACTGGCTGTAACACCGAGCACGTGAGTACCCCCCGATCAGGCCCAAGGACCTGCTTTGGGCTGTTCGCTGACACTAGTTGGGTCCTTTTGTGCCTGCTGTGCTAGTGGTAACATTCACCCCAGGCCAGGCCAAGCGTGTGGGTGTCACCCCTGCCCCAGAAGGTCCTAATGCGACATGAACAATAGGGCTGTGCAAAATGGCACTGTTCTGTTTCGACTTGAGTTTTGACAGAACAGCGTTTCGTTTCAAATTTCATTTCGATTCGAGACCGCTGTTCCGTTTCGCTTCGTGACAGTTTCAACGTTTTGCCCATTCACTATAATGGGGAAGCTCAAAACAGCCTCTCTCATCTAACAGGCATATGGGGGCATGCAACCGTGGAAGGACTGTGGGGGTTGAGACAGGTCTCCCAGGGCTGTGGGTCCATGATCTGCCTGCCAGATGAGAGAGGGAAGGTGGGTGCTGCCTCCTGGGACCGGGGAGCTGGGGAAGGGAACTGAGCACAATCGCTCAGTTCCCCTCCCCAGTGCTACCAGCGGGCTGGGAAAAGGAACTCAGGCCAGCTGAGCTGAGCCCCCACCCCCATGGTAGGGCTGGGGAGGGGAACTGAGTGTTCATGCTCAGTTCCCTTCCCCAGCCCAAACGCAGCGCTGGGGAGGGAACCGAGGGCTCAATTCCCTTCCCCTGTGCTGTGATCGGCTTCCCGCAGCCCACGGCGGGAGGTGGGGAGAGCCAGGGCTGCGCCCCAGGCTGAGCCACATGGGGCTGCGGAGCCACTGGGAGCACAGTCCTGGTTCTCCCCTGTCTGATGTCTGCTGGCTGCTTCGAAATTTGAAACTTTCGAAACTTTTCGACTAGCCTCGTTCAGTTTTGAGGCTGTTTCGAAGCCCTTTCTTTCGATTTGATTTCGCTGTTTTGAGCTCAAAATGAGTCAAATCGAAACAGCCAGCGAAATTTCGCACAGCCCTAATGAACAATGGCAGTTCACTGCAGGCACGGGGCCTAGCTGAAGTTCCAGCGAGCATGGGGAGTCCCGGAGCCCTTCATACAGGGGCTCAGCATCATTGTCCTCAGTTCATTGATGGGGAAACAGGCAGCGGGGGACGAGATAACGCAACAGCGGTCACCCAGCCCAGAGCTGCACTCCCTAAGCCAGGGGTGGCTGAGCTGCTGCACACATGACACAACTGGCATGCAGAGCTGCTGCATGTGGCACACAGCAGATTGGGGAAGGGGCAGTTCATACAGCTGCAGATAAGGCAGAAAGCAGAACGCAGAGCAGGAGATGAGGCAGGGAGCAGCAGAGCAAGGAGCAGAAAGCAGAGTAGGAGATCAGACAAGGGGACACAGCATGGAGCAGAAAGCAGAGCAGGAGAAAACCCCATGTCTAGTTCAGCCTTCTGCAGAGCACAGGCCAGGGCCGCCCCCAGTGCTACCTGCCTCACACCAGGCCTGTGGACGCTTCGCGCCCAGCAGCTGGAGCCCTGGAGGGGCCCAGTGGGCATTGGCAACATGTCCACCACGTTGGGAGCCTGCTTTTCCCTCAGTTGTCTCATTAGTCTAGTGAGGAGAGCCCAGCCCTGGGCAGGGCACGTACAGGGGACCCCGGACCATGTGTGGCTCAAGAGAGGGGTCTTTCTGACAGCACCCCCTGCCCCTCCATCACTTCTTCTCCCCCCTCGGTGGGATTTGAAACGGAACAACTCCGAGGTGTGCCCACATTCGCTGGTGGGGGCTGAGCCATGAGCGCTGTGGGGCAGGGGTGTCCTGCTCTGTGTCTGCATAGCACGGGATCCAGCTCTGGGACCGGGGCTGCAGCAGGAGCAGGCGGTCAGAGGCTCTGGCCAGACCTGCAGCATACGCTCCTGTCTGCCCAGCTGTGCCAGGCCAGGGTCAGAGGTCTGACCAATCCCTGACAGAGGCCCTTACTGCAGGTGCAGACATGTAGGGATGACTGCACTTCTCCTTACTATTGTCCCAGGTCCTCCTGGCTGGGGCAGGTGGCCTGATGCCTTCCCAGTCACCAGTGTGACCATGCATGGTACGTGCTTGTGGGCATACAGGTGCCAAAAGCCTGCCACAAGATTACGCTGTCCTGCTGCCGGACAGTACAGCCATGATTCCCCCAGGGGATGGAGCAGGGTCTCTTGCACCTTGGTCTGAGGCAGCTGGCACAGCCCGGAGTCAGGACAGCAGGTAGGATGGGCCCCTGCTCTGCTCCGTTCTGCTCCTGTGTGGCACTGCCTCCGTTCTCTGCTCCTCCCAGCACTGCATAGGCGGCGGAGGGTTCTTCCCAGAAGGCAACCCAAGGCAGTGTGGCGACTTCCCCGCCTTCGACTGGAATGGCTATGGAACCCATCAGAGCTGGAGCACGTCCCGGGAGATGATCGGGTCTTCTGTGCTGCTGTTCTACCGCTAAGTCCAGGCAGGCTGGCATTCCCGGTGAAACACCACCACTGCCAGCGCGAGCTGCTCACCAGAAAGAAAATCTGCCCTTTTCTCAGCTCTTGGGACTGCAAATCAAGAGCAAATAAAGAGCTGACTGCCACTCTGCAATCAAAACAGGTTTGGGATTTCCATGTCATCACTTCCTTTTAGAGTTGTAGAGAATGGGTAGAGGTTTTTGGCACAGTGAGCGTGAGGCATCACTGTTGGCATCATTCTCAGGGGTCACCATCACACACAGTATCTTGCATCTGCTGCTCTCAGCGGGTGCACAGAGGGTCCGCACTGCTGTTCATGATGCAAAGAGGACAGAGGGTTGATGCGTCTTGCTCCAGCTCACTCTGGGATCCACTCCCATGGCCACTGGTGACACCCAGCTCCTCATAACCTTAGGCCTAGCGCTCCAGCACGAGGCTCTGCTACTTCCCACTGCTAGAAGCAAAAAGACCAGACTAGGAACTGTGAAAGCTGGGAGCAAAGGGGGTGCCAAAGCAACACCCTCCTCACATGAACACAACAAGGACTGTGCTGTACAAGATAACCACAGACCCTGTGCTCACCAGCACTAAGCTGTTATCACACGCATTGAACATGTCTGAGTAATATGGCACAACACCCCCTCGCCTCTTGCCTTGGACACCTCTCCAGACCAAGGCACTCTCGCAGCCTGACCCCAGCTGCCATTTTCTAAAGCCATCTCTAGGTGACACCATCTAAATCCTGTAGCATGCACCATACATCATTTACCAAAAACAAAGTTGTTCCAAGCCAAAGCCTTTCACAACTGCTGAGCTGAGCACATAGGAGCATTAATGCCCGGGCATCCTGGGCACTGGCCAAGGCCCCTTCAGGAAATGGGGACCCCAGAGCAATGCATACGTGCATATGCAGAGCTGGCAGCCGCAGGCATGCAGGTGACTGAGATCCTGGCACAGAGCAGAGACCAGGGAGCAGCTGCACAGCCCCGCAGTCTGTGGAGGGGAAAATGGGGCATGGGAGGGGGCAAATCGAAGCCCACACGGTGAGGGAGGGGGCTGGGGTTGGGGCTGTGGCTGTGGCAGGCCAGTTGGGGTGCTCCTGCACTGAGCCACCCACCTCACTGTGCACAATCACCTTTCAGACTTCGAGTGCCTCCCTTGGGGCATGTCACGTCTGTCCAACCCCCTTCCTGTAGCACACCCGCTAGCCTGGGGGTAATGCCCCCATGACCCAGGGTCTGGAGTGATCCTGGCTCTGTGCCCCCTCAGAAACACAGGCCTAGTAGCCCTTGAGAGTACTCAACCCATTTCAAGAACCTGCGGTGCTTCCCCCCATCAGAAGCACAAATAGCGGTCTCCCTTGGTCAATCGAACCAAGGGGACCCCAAGGTACAATCTAGACCCACTCCCAATAGGTCTCCCATGCTAGGTACAAAGGAGAACTTTATTGGTTACAAGGAGAAGGGTTGGAATAGGGTACAGCGTAGAGCAATATCAGAGAAATCCCATAGAGCAAACAGGGTGGCTGGATAGCCTTCAATCGCGCATCTGAGTTACTGCAAGCTACATATCTAGTTAGATCTCAGGTCGCTTACCCACAAGTATCATCCAGAGGCAGGTGGAGATTCCCACTGGAGGCAGGCAGTTCATTGATCATGCGTCTCAAGAGAGAGATCAAGTTTCACATGGCCCAGCTCT
Organism: Alligator sinensis; assembly: GCF_000455745.1. Taxonomy (NCBI): domain Eukaryota; kingdom Metazoa; phylum Chordata; order Crocodylia; family Alligatoridae; genus Alligator; species Alligator sinensis. The sequence continues at coordinate 217,643 of NW_005843274.1, read as the reverse complement.
TCTCTCTCTGAGTTTTCATCATGGCTACAGCACCTCCTCCTGGGCCGTCCTTAACTTATATAGATCTTATGACCTCATTTACCTGGTCTAATGGAGGCCAGCACCTGTTGGCTGCCAGCCAACCAATTTGAAATGCATCACTGGTTGCCAGGTAGAC
>NW_005843274.1:199770-212805 GCF_000455745.1 Alligator sinensis | reverse complement strand
GGTTAAGTTTGTATGTGATTGTGCAACTAGTTTTATGTTGCACAAAGTTGTGTGTTAAAAAGGCTGAACAAACTATCTCATCTATTTCCAAAGAAACGGTTAAAAACATGGTGTTAGAACTAAGAAATAATGAAATAGAGCAAGAGAAACTATGGACAGACCTGAGCCAAATAGAAATAGAGTGATTGTCCTTTGGAAGGATCAAAGTGGGGAAATGAAGGGGAAAAACAAAATGGTTCCAGTCTGCCATTTTGTTTGTGAGCGAGTCATGTAGCCAGGTCATGACCTTGCTGTTACAGACTGGTTTAAACTAGTTTTTTTCTCCAGTAACAAGTTGAAGACATGTGCAGACTTGTCTGCGTCCTGGCTAATGTTGATTGGTTTATACTGTTCTTATGCTTATGACGTCACATTTTCTATATTACCCCTTCACTGCCTATGTTCAGAGTCAGACCTCATGGCAAAATTCTGAATTCGTGCATGACGCTGACCAGGAATGCATCCTTTATTAAACTAAGTCTTTAAATTTCGATTGGCCTGTTTGTTTGAGCCTCCGCCCAACGAACCCGGGGACGAAGTTTTCACCCACAGCCCCACTGCCAGGAGGTCTGAGTGCTGCTCTGGCCTCTGTTGCTGACCAGCAGTCAGTAATTACTTGGCAGCTGCTCCTTCCCTTTGGGCCTCATTTCTTCCCCGTGAAGCCAGATCAGGACACTTCTGTCGAGTGCCGGAGGAGAAAGAAGTGCCACGCAGCACTTAAAAGCATTTGAAGAAAAAGACTTTTCTGCCCCACTGACTGTCCTGAATGGCTGGAAGCTTTCCTGAATCCCAGGGGCTGAAAACCTATTTCAGTGAATGGGAAATGTCAAGTTTCCCACTTTAAACTGCCTCTGTTACAGATGGAAAGGACTGCAGGTTTCTTGGCTCAGGACCATTCAGCTCTGGCACCTGGTCAAATGCAGCAGTCGGACCTAATGACAGGTCTGCCCCTGCTCTTGCGTAAGCTGGGAGGTCCCTGGCAGGATGGCACATGTTGCATCAGTGAATTCAACTTCAAGGAAGATTTGGCCTGGCTGAGCTGGTTACTGGAAACCGCACTGACCCTTTGGCTGGGGGCAATTCCACCGCACGGAGCTTGTGTTTGCTTTTCTCAGCTCCACTCCCTGCACTATGTTGCCTGTAGCCTATTTAAAGCAGGGTGGCAGGAAGTCCACAGACTCATCCTTCTCCCGGTTAGGAATCTGCTGGCGAGAGACGCGGGACCTACAGAGCCGGTGAGTGCCAAGCATCCCCCCTGGGCCTGTCCATTGGGGCCCCCGGGAACATGAGGCATCGATCCCTCTGTGGAGCCTCTCAGGAGGGCATTAAATGGCCTTAGCTCCATCGTTCTCCACCTTTTTAGACACCCTCAGCTCTCAGTTTTCCCTCTGCTGTTGACTACAGAGAAGTAAGGGAGTGAAAGAGCTCAGAAAGATCACATCAGGACAGTATGCTTCTAACACTGTGCAGTCCGATCTGAAATCTCTGGGTTTATCTTGTGAATCGTGTCTGCACACCTAACAGTGCTCACATTGTGTGGCCTCTTGCAGTACCCTTGAAAGGACCTCAAGGCACCAAGGTGCTGCAGTAAACTGGTTGAGAATGAATGCCTTAGCCTCAGCTGCAGCTACGTTGTGTTTTTTGTTGGCTTGCCTGAATTTCAATAGCTAAGCCAGCACTGGCCCAGAGGGTGTGAGAGTGGGTCCATTGCTTCCTGAGCCTCAGGGCCCCCTAACCATCAGGCCAGAGGCCAGGTCTGGGAAGCGCTCCCTTTCTCTCCTGCGGGAGGGGGATCCCCCTCCGGATCCGGCTCAGCTGCGCCGGGTCCCTCCGCCCCATTTACCTTCAGGGGATCAGCTGTTGCTGCCCCCGCTGCCGATTCCTCTGCCTCTGCCTCTGCCTCTGCCTCTGCCGCTGCTGCTGCTGCCGACGCCTCCTCCGGTCAGTCAGTTGGTTAAGGGGACACACGTGCGTGCGGGACACACGTGTGCCTGACTCCTCTCCTTCCCGCTGCTGGTTCCCGAGAGGCCAGCACCTGTTGGCTGCCAGCCAACCAATTTGAAATGCATCACTGGTTGCCAGATAGACTGGCAGGGTCTCTAGCCCCCTCTCAGTCATGTTGGCATTGCTTAGAGCAACAGGGAGCGTAAGCCCCCACCCAGGTGTGTGATGCCAGTCACGTAGGCAGAGGGAGCAGGTTTGCCCCCTCCATCAGGAATATCTCCAGCTCAGGGTCACATGAAGAGATGGGGCAGAGGAGTGACCACGGTACCACATTGTCACATAGCAGAGTTTTGGAGAGAGACAGGGATGGCATTCTGCCAGGGGGGCTAGGGCTCGGGGCATGGCACTGCCCAGCCCCAGCCAGGTCAGCGAGGTGCTGCACGGCGAGCAGGAGGGCACAGGCCCAGCAGGAGTGGGCAGCCCCACTGCCAGGAGGTTTGAGTGCTGCTCTGGCCTCTGTTGCTGACCAGCAGTCAGTAATTACTTGGCAGCTGCTCCTTCCCTTTGGGCCTCATTTCTTCCCCGTGAAGCCAGATCAGGACACTTCTGTCGAGTGCCGGAGGAGAAAGAAGTGCCACACAGCACTTAAAAGCATTTGAAGAAAAAGACTTTTCTGCCCCACTGACTGTCCTGAATGGCTGGAAGCTTTCCTGAATCCCAGGGGCTGAAAACCTATTTCAGTGAATGGGAAATGTCAAGTTTCCCACTTTAAACTGCCTCTGTTACAGATGGAAAGGACTGCAGGTTTCTTGGCTCAGGACCATTCAGCTCTGGCACCTGGTCAAATGCAGCAGTCGGACCTAATGACAGGTCTGCCCCTGCTCTTGCGTAAGCTGGGAGGTCCCTGGCAGGATGGCACATGTTGCATCAGTGAATTCAACTTCAAGGAAGATTTGGCCTGGCTGAGCTGGTTACTGGAAACCGCACTGACCCTTTGGCTGGGGGCAATTCCACCGCACGGAGCTTGTGTTTGCTTTTCTCAGCTCCACTCCCTGCACTACGTTGCCTGTAGCCTATTTAAAGCAGGGCGGCAGGAAGACCACAGACTCATCCTTCTCCCGGTTAGGAATCTGCTGGCGAGAGACGCGGGACCTACAGAGCCGGTGAGTGCCAAGCATCCCCCCTGGGCCTGTCCATTGGGGCCCCCGGGAACATGAGGCATCGATCCCTCTGTGGAGCCTCTCAGGAGGGCATTAAATGGCCTTAGCTCCATCGTTCTCCACCTTTTTAGACACCCTCAGCTCTCAGTTTTCCCTCTGCTGTTGACTACAGAGAAGTAAGGGAGTGAAAGAGCTCAGAAAGATCACATCAGGACAGTATGCTTCTAACGCTGTGCAGTCCGATCTGAAATCTCTGGGTTTATCTTGTGAATCGTGTCTGCACACCTAACAGTGCTCACATTGTGTGGCCTCTTGCAGTACCCTTGAAAGGACCTCAAGGCACCAAGGTGCTGCAGTAAACTGGTTGAGAATGAATGCCTTAGCCTCAGCTGCAGCTACGTTGTGTTTTTTGTTGGCTTGCCTGAATTTCAATAGCTAAGCCAGCACTGGCCCAGAGGGTGTGAGAGTGGGTCCATTGCTTCCTGAGCCTCAGGGCCCCCTAACCATCAGGCCAGAGGCCAGGTCTGGGAAGCGCTCCCTTTCTCTCCTGCGGGAGATGTTCCACTTTGCACAAAGGCCTGGGGGCTTTACCAACCCGAGAGCACAGCGGTGGTTAGAGCCTGTCCCGCTGCGATGGAGGGCCCCAGCCCACGCACGCCCCTTCTCTCCCCCTCACCTGCCCACCCACTGCCGGCCGGCTTCCTGACCCCCTGCTCTCCTCTTTTCCCAGCTGTGAAGTCCATCATGACGCAACTCCCCCTCCTGATGCTGCTCCTCTCCATGGCCTCAACCGCCCACCTGTGCAGTAAGCGCGCGGTGTTTCTTCTTCCCGGAAATGCGCTGAGCTCGGCCTCAGGGATCCCCAGCAGGGAGGCTGGGATGGGGGTTGCATGAACAAAGGGGACGACAGACAACTGCCCTGGCAAGGCACAGGCTTCGGTGACTCCAGGCTGGGCTCTGACACCCACGGCCGGCCCTGCCATCCTGCCCACGGCTCAGGACGCGGCTGCGGGGCTGTTCCCCTGCCTGTGTCCCAGGCCAGGACTAGCAGAGACAGCTGCCGCCGGAGGGCTCCATCACTGCTGTAATGGCTCAAAGGAGCCCAGGGCAGACGTGGGCCCCGGGTGCTGGGTAAAACGATCCCTGCCCAAAAGAGCTTCCAGGGTTAGTGCCTGGCCAATTTGAGGATCCGCCCTGAGACTCCTAAAAGGGCCTGAAGGCATCTCCAGGCAGCCCCCCAAATCAGCCTGAACCAGGACTCCCAATCCTGCTCCAGCCTTGACAAGAAGTGACTTGATTTCCAAATCTCTAAGCAGCCAGTAGCTCCCTCTCACCTCAGCCCAGGTTTCCTGGTTTGCTCCGGTCTTTTAAACACATCGCACCCACCTGAAATCATCCCCAAGCTGTCCGCGTGCTTCTGTGAGTGTGCATCAGGGAGCTGTGTGCGCACCTGTGAGTGCATCTGTGGGGTGTCAGTGGGGTTGCGGGCTGCTGGCCTACTTAGCCATACTGGGGGAAAGGAGGCTGCACCTGGGATGGGGCTTGGGTCCTTTTCCCAAGGCTTCACTCTTACTTCTTCCCACTCACACCAATAAGCTCCTCAGTCCTTCCTCCCCCAGAGTGCTCTGCAGGGCTCCTCTGGTGCCCCACCGCCCACTTGCTGGTGGGCAGCGGCTCTGTGTCCTGGCCCACCTGCTCCCTGTTGCTGTCCCGCTTTGACTCAGGGGCTCCTACTGGAGCCTCCCCACTGCCTGCAGGTCTTGCTCCTTAAAGGGCTAATCGCTGGCCTTGGAGAGCTTCCCAGTCTGATCTGGGAGACACCACTGACAGCGAGGCAGCACCTGGCTGGGAATGGCTCTGCGTGCACATTGGCAGTGGATACAGATAACCAGGCACATCGCTGCAGCATTAACTCCATGCTGGCTACTCAGCCCTGCTGAGATGTTTCGTTCCAACTGTTATTTTCCCAGTTATACCTGGTTGTTGTTTGAAACCCAACTTTTCATGGAAGACAAACCAAAGTATCATGGCTGTCTGGCACTTCTTGCCTGGCAATGAGTGGGGTGGCATTCTGCGTGGTCTGTCCCCTCTCTGTGCCCTTCCCAGTCTGGGCAGACCAGCTGGCTCAGCCACAGATGCTTTTTTTCATTACAGGGTTGAGAAAATGAAAATGTCCAATTTTGAAATGGTAAAAATATCTTTTGGAGGCATGGAAGTGATGGATAATGTGAGACACATAAAACTGCCTCAGTTCCCCTGTTACAGGATAAGACCCACCCTCAAGACCTGCAGCCGGTTTAGGAAAGTGGTGCTGGTAAGCGCCAGCCTCCCCTGGCGCAGAGAAGTCAGGACTGCCCAGTCCTGCCGCACCTGCCCCCCTGCCCCTTCCAGCCTGTGGGGCAAGGCAGGGACCCAGACCTGAGGGCTGGATGCAGCCAAGCACTTCAGCAGACGTCATTGGGACTGCTCAGAATGAAGCACGTACTGTGCTGAGCTGCAGCTTGAGGGAGCCATGGAGCAATTCATTGAGGCTTACTTATACCTCAGCAGCCACAGATCACAACAAGGGGTGCTGAGCCCATCGTACCCACCCGAGTCTGCTGAAACATCCCCCAGCTGGGAGCCCCGCAGCAAGGCTGTGGCAGGATTGTCCCCGCAGCTGCACTTGAGCCGTCAGTGTCCAGCAGGCCTGAAAGGGAAGTCTCCGGACAAAGCAAAACAGCTGATTCTGGGGAGGTTCTGGCTCCAGAGAGGCCCGCAGGCTCAGGCAGGCAGGTGTGCTGAGCCCCGTCCTCCCCACGACTGGCTGCTGGCGCAGTGTAGACAAGCTCTTCTGTCCCCTTTGCTCCCCAGTGCACAAGGGGGGGGTGACCGTTTTTGCCTCGCAGGGATTTTATGAGGATAATTAATAGGTTTGGGGCCCTTTGAATCCCATGGTATTGGGCCATGCTCATACCCCAGAGACACGGCCGAAAAATGCAGCTCAGCCCTTGTTTTCCAGAACCCCGGCTATTACGATCTTCAAGCTGGAGACCTGTCTGTGTGGCACGTCCCCAACAGGGCACCGCTGAGAAAGTGGAGGGACTTGGCCATCCTGAGGTACCACACTGAGACCGGCTTCCTCTCATCCGAAGGTGGGAACCGGCTCCGGCTCTACGAGGTACCGGCAGCCTCGGGCTGGGGGCTATGGAGGCAGCGTGTGCCAGAGGGGCTGGATGACTAACAGCGTCTGTGGGGGCGGGGGGCCTGGGGTAGCGAGACAACCCACAGCTTGCATGCAGTGCTTCTTGGGGACGCAGGGGATTGAAGAAGGGACCAGAAGCCTTTGGTATCAACACAGCCTGTTTGAACAGAAGAACTAAGCATCGAAGTGTGCCACAGTGGTGAGCACCACAACCACGATTGAAATCCTATCTAAAGCAGTGGTCCTTGACCACAGTGCCACAGCGCCCCGGGATGCCACAAGATCCTTGTAAAGATACTGCAACACCCAGCTCCTGTGCAAGGAGTGCTGCATGCTCTTCCTCCTACCTGCCCCACAGTCCTGCAGACAAAGGGCACCTACAGCTGCACGCCGACAGCCCCTGCATCGGCCACTCTGAGCAGGGTGCTCTGCCACGGTTGGCAGACAAACATGTGGAGCTAGAGATGCATTCTTCAGCCCAGGGAGGTCCCTGGAGGAGCAGCCATGGCAGTGGCAGGGCTTCGTTTGCCCCCTCAGATACCGACTGGAGCGGGAAGGTTGTTTCCTTCGCCTTCCCCCTTTCTGTGCCGTATGCGTTCTGTTGCCCACCCCCGTCCCTCCAACCCACTCAGTGCCCCCCACATGCCGCATGTCCATCCCGGCACCTCATCCCTACCTGCTGCTGTACCCAGACTTTGTCTATTTGGGCCCCAGGCCTGGAGTTCAGGAAAGGATAACAAAGGACATAAATCGGCCCCTCAGTCACAGTGCCCAGTGGTGAGCTAGACCCACATGTAGGGAATCCATAGGGAAAACATGCATAGGGAGCATTGAGCCTACAAAGGTTGAGAGCCACTGGCCTAGACACTTTTTGCAGAGGGCTTACAGCTCTGTTTCATCAACCCCACTCCTTCCCAGTTCAGTGGGGTATGTGCCCCTCTCTCCTGCCTCCATTTATCTATTGCCTCAATCCCCCTGACTTCCCTTTTTCCTTCATCAGCTGAATTCACCGCTGGCTTCGTCCAGTTCCGTGTGTTCGATAATGAGAAGGCGCCCATGGCCCTGTGTTCGGGGCTGAAAGTCACCGGCTGTAACACTGAGCATGTGAGTATCTGGCTGGGCAGTACTGGCATCGTGGCCAGATTCTGGCCAGCTGAGCACTCCAGTCCGTGGCCAGAGCCCAGCAGAATCACTGAGCTACTGGAGAGGAAGACCTGCCTCCTCCTCTAACACCTGCTAGCCATGGGCTGCAAAGTAGGGACATTTTTACTTAAACTCAGCAGTGTCCAGAATGAGACTTGTGCATAGCTGGATAGATACATCCTCAGCCAGTGAATAAACCTCCTGCACATGTTTAGTTCACACTTACATGTCCACCCTTCTGGGGCAGCAGCATTACTCTGTGTGTGTGTGAGTGCCAAAATCACCACTTATGCAGCTAAACAGCTGCTATTTAGAGGCTCGAAGGGAAGTGGGATTTCACACCTCGCTAGTAAAATAGGAATCTGCCCTCAGAGTCTCACACTTGGTTAAGTTATTCCACAAATGCTGTCTCTTGCTGCAGCCTGGAGCCAGGATGTCAGAATTAATGGGCTCCTGCTGTGCTCCAGTGTGGCACTGCCTCCCTTCTCTGCCAGCATTCCCGCTTGGACGTCAAGCTGGAGGCTCCTGGCTAGAGGGTCTTGCCCCTCCACTCAGGATCAGACTGATGCCATATTTGGGGTCGGGAAGGAATTTTCCCCCATAGTCAGATTGGTACAGACTGGGGGGATTTGCCTTCTTCTTTAGCGGGGGGCACAGCCTCTGCCTGGGATCTCTTGAGTGTACATTAACAACATTTTACAGCAGCAGGATGTTGGCTGCCACAGTCCCCCTGCTTTACCTGTGGCCAGTTCGGATTTGATGTCTTGTGTTGTGTCAGGGATGATGGTAGTTTTATGAAGGGTTTAGGCAAGGGATTTGTATGGGATGGTTTAGAAAGGGATGATCCTGCCTCAGGCAGGAGGTTGGACTAAGTGACCATGGAGGTCCCTTCCAGGCCAGCTATGCTTCTCTATGATTCTGTGATTCCTTCCAGCACTGCATAGGCGGCGGAGGTTTCTTCCCAGAAGCAAACCCAAGACAGTGTGGTGATTTCCCTGCCTTCGACTGGACTGGCTATGCAACCCATCAGAGCTGGAGCGTGTCCAAAGAGATGGCAGAGTCTGCGGTGCTGCTGTTCTACCGCTGAATACCGGGAAGCCAGCTTCCCCGATGAGACAACATGACTTCACATCTGCCAAGGCCACTCCCTGGAGAGAGAGACTCTCCCTCAGGACTCAGCCAGTAATGAGACAAATAAAGACTCTCCATTAGACTCAGATCTTGGTTTGACTTGCTCCTTATGTGATCCAGAGACAGGTTCTCTGCACTCCTGTGGTTGCCATGTTATTGATTACTGCAGGACTCTTGGGTGAATGAATGCCATCCAGTCCCAGTGACTTTAATTAGAGGCCAGGAAGAAATATTTTAATGCCCTGTTGGCCAGATTTTTTTTTATTTCCAATGAAGCATCAGGGTTTGGCCATCGCTAGAGGCAGGATGCCAGATAGGTGGCTCACTGCTAGTAGAGGATCTCTCCACGGTACTCGGCTGCTGAGTTGCTCAGATGCTCAGGGTCAAACTGATCCCCAGATCAGGAGTCAGGAAAGCAGCTTTCCTCAGTTATATCAGAAATTTGGGAGATTTTGCACTTTTTCCTTCAGCCTGGGTACAGAGATCCATATGCACACCCTGGCTAACTAGATTCCTGGCAATGCCTTGGGCACCAGTGGCATCTTGGTCTCTCCTGTTCTTTGTTTGGGACACACAACCACTGGCAGTCACCTGAGGACTGAACTGTTTTGGTCTGACTCAGGTTGCTGGGCTCAGTTTCAGGCTATCTGGTGAAATGCAATGGCTTGTGGGAAAGAAACGGTCAGACTTGATGACTTAGCCCATTCTGGTGTTAAACTCTGAAACCACAAAGACCAGAGACACAGTGCAGCAGAATCAGAAGCCATAGGGCAGAAAGCCGAGGAGATGTGAAGCCTGGAAGTAGCATGATCTGAATCCAAGGTTATAACTATTTCTCCGCATGGATCATTATATACCTTCTCACATCTAAGAATGGATGAAGCCAGGGGTGGCCAACCTGCAGCATGTGTGCCACAACCAGCATGGGCAGCCTCTGCATGTGACAGGCTGCAGATTGGGGAGAGGACAGGCATCACACAACAGATAGGGTAGGGAACAGAAAGCAAGAGCTGCAGATCAGGCAGGGAGGATAGAGGAGGGAGCAGACAGCAGAGCAGCAAATTGGGCAAGGGAAGGGGGTCAGAGTGGCACTCAGGGCTGGCGAGTGGCATGCTTGGCACAACCCCACTGGGTTAAGTCATAGAAAATCTAATGTGTTCTGTGAAGCATCATGTGGGACCGTCTCCTATCCTGGGGCTGTGACTTACCGAGCTGGTCACCGGTGGGCAGGGTCCAATGCACAAAACAGGCAGCCGCAGGGAGCTTTCCATGCATGCATCCAGCTGTGGAGGGAGCCTGCCTAAGGGTCTACAAGGTCTTTTTGCCCCAGTCAGTCTTTGACCTCCTTGCCAAGACAGCCCTGAAGACAGTTCATTGCATTGTTTTTAGTCCACTTCAAAATGGTTCCCCATTGCAACCGGGCAGCTCAGCTCTGTACTGAGAGCTGTGCTCAAATGGGGCTGCAGTTGCAGAGATGAATGTCTAAAATGCCCAGGCAGGAAGGGGATTCATTTTGCCCGTGCAGCAGATTGGCCTGTTCACACTAGCCCAGCCGAGCTCCCCAAACCTGATGGAAATAGCAAGATATTCAAATCAAGCAGCTGCATGAGCAGAAAAAAACGTATCAAGAGGAGGAAAAGAATGGCCCGCACAGATCCCCCTCTCGTGCATCTGATGCTGCCTACAAAAGCCTATGCCTTTCTGAACCTGCCTTCTGCCTGACTTCAAACTAACAGGGCTACTGACTTCTCTCCTGGTCTCACTTCACATCTTACGATAGTTGATGTTTGCCCTAGTCGCATCATTTTGCCAGCATCTTATCAGCGTTAGGGCTGTGCGAGGCTTCAGACCATGCTTCGGAGCCAGAGAAGCTTCGGATGCTTCGGCATCTGAAGCAGCATGTCCGGATCGAAGCGCTGGCTTCTTTAGGCTTTCCGAACCGCTTTGGAAAAGCTTGGGAGCCGCTTCAGAGATCTGGCCATAGGGTATAATGAGGAATCAATGAACTATCTATAACTTTGTTGTTTTACGTCTGGTTTGGATGAAACATGCAGGCATGGTAGCCTCTGCTGAGAGCATGAAACCCGCCAAGTTTCAAGAAGATCGGTGTAGGGGTTCAGGAGGAACTGCACCCCAAATTCTTGAAAGCAAAACTCATGTCACATAAAAATATTTCATTGATTCCCTATTATACCCTATGGCCGGATCTCCAAGGCGGCTCCGAAGCTTCAGAGCTGCTTTGGCCGGATCAAAGTGGGTAACTGATCCCGAGCTCCGGATCGGATCCCTGGCATCCGAAGCGGCCGGATCCGAAGCCAGATTGAATAACTGCCGACTCGCACGGGCCTAATCAGCATCTATTTTCAAAATGAAGACGACGGTCCAGCCCCTGTGGCTGTGGAGGGAAGCTTGTAAACACGCAACCTCGGGTTCAGAAAACTAGAGGGCAAATAAAAGAAATGCAACTCTTTTTTTTTTAAATCACATGATCTTCATAGAATTGCAGAGCAGCAGGGCTGGAAGGGAACTTCTGGAGGTTATCTATTTCAACCCCCTGCTTGAGGCAGGATCTTCCCTATCCAAACCATCCTAGACAAATCCCTGTATAACCTATTAGTAATACTGCAAGGTCAACCCTGCCCCACAGCTGCAAGACCTAGCACCCTCACCTGCCACAGGTAAAGCAGGGGGACCACAGCAGCAAGTGCAGAGTGCCATGCCCCCCGCTACAGAGAAAGGCAAACCCTGCCAGTCTTTACCAATCTGACCACAGGTAAACCCCAAATATGGCGATTGGTCCTTCCTGACCCCAAATATGGCGATTGGTCTGACCCTGAGCGGAGGGGCAAGACCCTCTAGCCAGGAACCCGTAGTTTTAAGTCCCAGCAGGAGCATTAGCACAGCCCAGTCCAGTCCAGATCCCCAACCTCAGCTGTGGCCACAACCCAATGCCTCTAAAAAAAGTAAAACCAAAAAACAAAACTTTAAAAACCCTGACACGTGTAGCAAAAGGAGAAACTCCTTCCTGGCCCCATGTGGCAACCAGAAAAGCCCAGAAGCCTGGAAGATCCCCATAGCAGAGCGTAAACTTCTCTCAGGATTTTGAAGGCACGATTGACTCTTTCTCAGTATTTCAGGTTGCAACATGATTCATGCAAACCCCAGCCCTTGGCACATAGCTTATGTGTGAAAGGGCATCACTGAAGTCTCTGTCACGATTACTAACAGATGAGTTTCCCCCTTCTGTTCCTGTACTCCGGATGACAAATTGTTACTAGTTTACAAAGAGCCAGGAACGTGTTGGGGACTGGGCTCGCTATTAGTTAAGGTAGGATTTAAAAAGATGAAAAAGCACCAACTAGTATACTGGCATCTTACTCAATCCTTTTTCTCAATGTAATGGACAATCTATTGAAAGTTTCTTAATCACTATTCAACATGAACATGCAGGTTACAATAGTCCACTTTGTCTCCAATACTGGGCTGGCTAGGTCCCATATTTGAGCAAGGCCCAGATGCATTTTTCTAGATTAATTTAAGGTACATTTTGAGGTACTTCCCTCCCAGCCAGATTTTTGTGTGAGGTTTCAATGAGCCACTTAACACTTCCATTACAATTGTTTTAAATTCCCATATTGAAAGTTGTATGTTGCTACACAGGTAATTAATAGTCACTACTATTACATGTATTGGTCACATCTCCCTAGCTGGGTGGGCTGCTCATAGTTTAGAACAGGTGCAGACAACCTGTTCCCAGAGACAGAGAGCAAAATAGGACACAATCAGGTCTGTGATTCGGCTGCATGGCGTGGAAGCGGTGATTTGCTTTCAAAAGGCAGCTCAATGCTTCTGTCCATTCAGCTTTGGAAGAGCATCCCTTCTGTATACGCCCACAGGCACTGATCCCCTCTGAACATCAGCACCCCCAGCTATGTCCCCGCCATGCCATGCCCCACAGGGAGGATGCTTTCTGGACTCACGGTTTTAAATTAAAAAGCTGAAGACATTCATTTGCTGGTTAATTAATCACTAATGTTCCTAATGTGAATTATTAACATAATGTTCACCTACACTAGATAAGAGGCACCTTCCCTCTGCCACCCCCCTTGTTGTGTGAAGGTGCCCACTCAGAGGGCAGCACCTGGAGCACGGGCTGAGGGAAAGGGCTGTGGCAGAAATGCCACCGTCAGTGCCCCTCTCCAGAGATCTGTCTCAGCCAGCCTGAGAGGCTGCTGTTGAATCCCCCAGGGCGGGGATCTCCCACCTTGTCTGCAGACAAAAGCCTGGCACCTGGGAGGCGATGCTCTGGTCACCTGGGCAGGGGGGAAAGACCCGGCCCTGCGCGCGGGCCCAGGTAGCCAGGGATGCTTTGCAGATGGGACGGTTTGTAGCCAGTATTGGCAGCTTCGATTGGACCGGGCTGCTGAGGTCAGC
>NW_005843274.1:188908-193476 GCF_000455745.1 Alligator sinensis | reverse complement strand
CCTACCCCTGTAATCAATAAAGTTCTCCTTTGTGACCGGTGTGGAGACTTATTGAGGGGTGGGTCTAAATTATGCCAAGGAGGCCCCTTAGGTCGGTGGACTAAGGGAGGCTTCCTAATCAGCCCCTGACTTGGGGAAGTGCCCCAAGTGCTTGTATTGGGTCTAGTACCCATTGGACGATCAGGCCTGTGTTCTCCAAGGTGCGCAGAGCCAGAAGTGAGTCCAGAGCCTTGGATGGTGGCAGCGGGAACCCCAGGCTAGCGGGTGTGCTCCAGGGAAGGGGTCGGCCGGACGGGAGGCACCCCAGGGAGGCACTTGGAGCCTGGAAGGTGGGCGGGCGCAGGGAGGTGGGCGGCTCAACGCAGGAGCGCCCCCTACTGGCCTGCCACACGGGCCAGCAGCATGGCCTGGGGGGCCATTCTCACACTTTGTCAGAGGACTCAAGGCATGTTCATAGAGACAGAAGGGTTCCTAAATCCTTGAAAATGTCCTGCCAGAACAGATTGAAATAGACTCCTGGTATATTTTAGCACTGACACCCTTCTCCATTAGTATAATAGCTCCTTCCGGAAGACCCAGCATCAGAGTTTCCTGCTGGTGAAACTAATCATTTGATAATATGGGGGAAGGAGACACAAAAGACTCAAACTGGCCAAGTCGTTCCGTTTTGGGGGGTAGCAGAAATGATGTTCCATTTTTCTCTGGCATTTTGAGTTAAACGTCACTCCACTTGGGCAGGGTGAATGAAACAGTATCAATGGACAAAAACTACATGTGAACCAAGCCTTGGGCCCCTTTGCATTATACATGAGATCCTCACCCAAGTTACAATCCCGTAATACCCATGTCATTAAAAAGCCCAGCTGGGAACACAAAGAACTTTTCAAAAGAAGGCAGACAGGCAACCATGCCTTTCGCCTCACACTCGGTGCATGAGCAATGGGTGAGAGAAATCTGGAGAGTAACTCGAAGAACAAGGTGAATAAGGGTTACTATGGAAGGTATTGGAGGACTCTGTCTGTGTGTGTGCGTGTATGCATGCGTTTGTGCATGACAAATCATATTTACAATATGAATTGTTTACCCTTTTGAAACATTTCAATAATAATGATGATGATGATGATATCCTACATTTCTATGCCACCTTCATTCCTAAAGAATACCAAACTATGTTACAGACTGTCCATACAGGAAGGGACGCAGTAGCTAATTAACAGCACAACGCAACACTGCCTCAGTGTAGAGCAGAGAGACCAGGGGCCTCGTATTTCCAACTGAAACTTCAGAGGAGATTGCAGCAATCTGAGCACCATTGTGCAAGGTGGACTATGGCCAGGACACAGACAGGATGTTCCTTGTTCTTTCTGAAAGTCCCGTGCATATGTTAATGGGAATTGCAAGCGGTCATGATCTCAGTTTTATCTTTTCAATCCATGACAATAAGTTCTAGCACATCACTGGGTTCCCATTCAATAGTGCTCTGGAGGACGGAGCTAGGTTTCCTAAATAATTCAGGGGCTTTCCTGGACTTCCCCTTTTATATGAACTTCCCTGTGCAGGTGAACCTTGCAGACAGAAGCTGTGTTGCTGCCCACACTGCTAGCTGCAGAACTTGTTGAAGTAAATGCCACAACCCATAGGGACATTAGGAGCAGCCCTGGACCTGTGGCCAGGTGGGTGGTTCCTGATCACAGTTCCCATAGTGCAGACAAGGCGAGTCCTCTATCTTAGTACTTGACACAGTGAGCTAGACAAGTGCTCCAAAGCTTGTCTCACAATTTGTGTTCCCCCTGAGGAGTAGCGGTCCGTGAGCACACTGCCTCAGTCCGTGAGCACGCCGCCTCAGTCCGGCTGAGGGCTGGAGGCTGGAGCTGGGGGCTGGAGGCGAGAGGCTGGGGGCTGGCCGGAGGCTGTGGCCAGGGGCTGGGGGCTGGAGCCAGGGGCTGGCGCAGGCTCCACCGGCTCTCGGGGAGGAACCACTGCAGTGTCCTGGAGCCGGAGGAGCCTCACTGGGGCAGGCAGCAGCTCCTCCCCGAGGTGAGGCAAGGCAGGGATGAAGGCTGGCGTGGGCTCTGCCGACTCCGGGGAAGTGCTCCACTCCCCAGCCCTGATGCGGGGGAGCAGAGCACTTCCCCGGAGCCAGCAGAGCCCGCACCAGCCTCCCGCCCCACCTCGCCTAGGAGCTGACCTTCAGCTCCTCTCCTGGTGCGCGGCCCTGAAAAGGCTGTACGCGGCCACACTTTTACTCGTGAGCAGCCCCGCACGCGCGCACCTTAGAGGGAACCTTGTCACAAACTGGTTGCCTTTCTGCTGACTGACAGCTCTAGATCCTCAGTGCGAGGCTGGAGGGAGGGAGGTCAGAGGACCTGGGATCTGTTGTTTTGGGAAAGCAGAGGCCAAGGGAAGGAGCAAGCACCAAGCTTCTGTGGCCCAAAGGAGTCTTTCTTTATTTCCTGCTTTCAGCATGACATTATCTCACTTCACATCCTGTTTTTGTGACACTGTCAGAGAAGAGGAGAGGACAGCGCATAATGCACAGCCTGAAATAACCTGGAGTGAAGACACTAGAAGGGACCAAGCAGCCAAAGTGACCACAGTTTTCTGCCTTATTTTGAGCTAGCTGGGCTTGGTCAAACTTATTGTACAGCTGAGTCTAGATTCAAAGCAGGCCAGGAAATTCCTCCAACTGTCCATGAACAGCAGTTCTTTGCTGCACTTGAGAAAGAGCGAGTGGCTATTTGGGGTATTTTTCCTTTGTGTGAGTCATCCTTCCCTTGTTACAATGACCTACAGCTTCTGCAATTCATCATGTTGGCCTTTCAGATGCATGTGTCAGTAAAGCTTCCATGCTTGTCTTGCATTTGGGACTTTCTAAAAATGGAAACACCCACACGGAGACGAGAAGCAAGCGGAGTGACCTAACACCCGAAACTCCTTGGAACTGTAGCTGCATCTGGCCACCAAGTCAGCCTGCTCCTTCCCAGCCCTGTCACGGACACTAATACGGGCTGAATCCTGTTTCATTTTGCAAACCCAATGACACAGCCACACAACTGCATGTGGGCACTTATGCACAGTTTGAATTCAGCTCTAGGTGTGCAAGGGTGTGTGCACTCATGGAACACACTCAGCAGGGTTGTGCTCCAGCCGGCCAGGCTGCTGAGCAGTGACATGTGGTTGCCCAGGTACGTGCAATTGGAGTCAGGCAAAACCCTGAGACAACAGGATGCAACAGGACCTTCCCAATGCTTTTCCTTGTGAGGAGAACACTTGCCCAGGGAGCAGGAGGCCCAGGTTCAAGACCCTCTTCACCTCTGCTTTCCAGCAAATGCCAGTGGCCAAGCCCAGGGCCCTGCACAGACCGGGGTTGTGGGAGGATGCACTTTCCCCAGATGCAGAAGGGCAGGACTGATCAGGAAGGGAATCGGCCCTGTCACTGCAGCCAGACCTCAGTGCTCTGCTGTACTCTCACGCAACCTGGCCTCTCCCTTGCTGCAGGAATGGAGGTGCACCACGATTCACATGGTGAATCACAGGCTCCTCTGGGGCTCTGCAACACCATGCTCACCTGCCTCTCTGCTCACCCTGTCACCTCCTTCGGGGGTCCTCTTCCCCCCTCCTGCCTGTCTCCACAGGAGGCTTCCCAGGGCTTTGTCCTTGCCCTCCCCACTCCTCCCTTTACATTCACTCCATAGATGAGCTTATCCCTGCAGAAAATTTCAGCAGCCATTTGTACACCAACACGTCTCCAATCTCCAGGCGCCAGGCACTCCTTGTGCATTGAACCCTGTTCTGGAGTGGCCCATACAGCTGCTTTGCTTTCCTCCTGGCGTTTCCTTCTCAAGGCACATGTGCGGCTTCCAAAGAAACTCCCAACCAGAGATTGTTTGGCTCCTGGATGGGTCAAGAGAGAGAAAGATTAAAAAAACAAAAAACCCCCCTCTAAATTGCATAATACATGTCTGTGTGTCGCTGCGCACCTCTGATCTGCAACATCAGTCACGAGTCCTCCTGGGCTGTGAATGTGCTGAGCCAGGGATCACAGCTACCTGTATATTTGTGTAGTCTCTACAAAACAGGCTCCATCAAGACTGAGGCCTCTGGTGCTCTTTGAATACAAGTGAGTTGTTCCAGTGGACATGTAGCTCCCCTTTGCCTCCTTCCTGCTACCACCTCGTCCTAGATCAGCATTGCTTCAATCTTGAACCCCTCTGCAGGTGAATGCCTCCCCAGGCTTTCACATGCTGTCACCTTCGTGAATGACTTTCAGAGCTCCACAGCATCTCCGGATCCCGTCACTGCAGTGTCCCAATGCTGCTTCCTGCCTCCTTGCAAAGGTGTGTGAGTGCAGCGCCTCCATCCACCTGCAATGCCGCAGCCTTCCCCATCACGTAGATAGAGAAGCAGCCCTTTCCACATGTAAAACCCCAAATGCATTTGCCCTGCTCTGCTCATACGCCCTCCTCCTCCACCTGCCCCTCCTCTGCACCCAGCACCTCCCCAGCTCTCTTCCTGACGGTACTACTAATAGTACAAGAGTCTTCTTTGCAGATGCCTCTTGGAGCAGG
>NW_005843274.1:187879-188877 GCF_000455745.1 Alligator sinensis | reverse complement strand
CTGAACTCTTCACCTGGTTTTGACCACAAATGAAACCCAGTCCATTACTCCTTTCATTTGAGCCTCTCAAACCCCTGAATAAGGGGTTGGAGGATCCAGTCTAACGTTGCCCTGAGCTGGGAAATGGCGCAGCGGCAAACTCACCGACAGAGGCTCAGCATCATGCAAAGTGATTCAGGCCTCATTATCCCTTGCCCTCTCCTTCCTCCCTCCTCTTCACCAATTCACAGAAGTTTAGGGCTGGGGGTCCCGCTCTGTCACTCCAAGCAACACCCTCAATGATAGAAATAACTGCAAACTGCTTTCGTAGAAATATAAGCTTGGTCTTCAGCAACTTTAAATCAGATTGGCTCAACCTGAGATCAAATCAACTCAAGCTGTACAGATAATCAGCCTTCCCCTACTCTGTGGAATTAATGTCACGCTATCGGCACCCTCAAGAGATCAAAAATCATCACACTGACTTAAAATTATGAGCAGGATACATTTGGGATACTTTTATTTTTTGCCTTCTGTTGTCTTAACCTGTGGGCTGCACTCACTGCCTGGTCTCAAGCCTTCTCTGTAATCACGGCGACTAGGCTCTTGCATTTTATTCCATGAGGGCTGGGAGTCTCACATAATACTGTGCGTCTGCTTTGAGAAAAAAACAAATATTGTGAGGCTTGCCATAAAACTTCATGAGCTGGCAACAGTGAGGTTACCAGGCAAAGGTTAAAATATTCCCAAACAACAGCATTCACATCAGTGCCATGTGTCAGCCAGATCTGCTGTGTGATGCACAAGGAAACAGAGACTTCACAGCAATGGAGCCATGACAGTAATACACAGTGGTAAGTGTGGCGGGCCAGTAGGGGGCGCTCCTGCGTTGAGCCGCCCACCTCCCTGCGCCCGACCACCTTCCAGGCTCCGAGTGCCTCCCTGGGGTGCCTCCCGTCCGGCCGACCCCTTCCCTGGAGCACACCCGCTAGCCTGGGGTTCCTGCTGCCACCATCCAA
>NW_005843274.1:173801-181473 GCF_000455745.1 Alligator sinensis | reverse complement strand
AATACTGGCTACAAACCGACCAATCTGCATGGCATCCCTGGCTACCTGGGCCCGCCACAGTAAGGAAATTTGAAGTTTTGGCTTTTATAATAGCCCTCATCTGAGCCTTGCAATTAGAAGTGCTGGGCGCAGCACAAACTCTGGGTGCCAACATAGAGGGAATGGCAACAGCAGCTCTTTGAGTGCCCGAGCCAAGTAAGAGTGCACCCCCAGCACTCAGCACCCATCTCCCACCCCCAGTTTTCCAGCAGGGTTTGGCCCAGGTCACAGACCTTACTAGTGACACCTCTGCTTGCTGTCTGCCAGTATTGTGTTTGGCTGTACACAGCACTCATTCCAGTGCCATCACATACGAGCATTTCAGCCAAGTGTCACTATGAGGATCCTGTTTTTGAACCTCCTTTTGTGTGTTACCATCTCCCACCCCTCTTGGTGGCCTTGGTGCTGATTCGAGCTATCCAGGAGGTCTCTCTGCTCATTTTGAGCATCGTCAAGCCTAGTCACAGAGAGCAGTGCCTGGACTCTCATTCATGCCATTATTTGCAGCATATGGGCATCATCATATGGAGGTTTCATATCCACTCCAACAGACTCGCAGCACAAGACAGCCTGGATACTAAGGCAGGTGGAGAAAGAAAGATCCATTCCTAGCCCCCAAAGTTAAATAAAGATGTGCACACCCACACACACTGTCCTAGCATCAATTTTTTATGAAAGAAAAGAGAACATAAGCCAATACAAGTATATTTTACATATGTTTAAAAAAGTCTTAATGCCTGCAGCACTATACATACTCTGGTATTTTAGGAGGTGGTTAGAACATTTTCTGCTCTTTTAAAAATTGAAATACACATTTTCAGAGAAGCCGAAATGTTTTGCAGTGACGCATTGATTTCAAAAAAGTTTGTAACATGCAAGGGTGAGCTGTCCAGTCTGATAGAGAAAGGGAGAGGAAGAGGAGCTAAAAACTTGATGATGAGCATTTTGGCACTGTTGCTTGCAAAAACATTCAAACGGTTTCGGTTTTGTTCCAGTGCAGAAAGAAAACAGATTTGTCAAACCTTTGGATGTTATTGCAACATGGAATTGTCCTCATCAGACCAACACTAAACGTAACGCATTCTCCTCCATTACATCCTATAGCACTCTACAGCCACACACATGAAATCCTAATGACGTGGTATCTTGTCCAAAGTAGCACTATTGCAAAAGCAATATTAGTCATAAAGACTCCAAGGATAACTCTGATCGCATCACATCCAAATGCAAGCTTCCAACTCCTTTCACAATCTAGGCAGCTTAAAAACTTTAAATCCCTTACTTAAAGATCAAACTCAGTAGGAACAGTTCTCTATCTTTAGAGTGGCTTATACTGACAAAAAGAGGCACTGGGGCTCTGAGTAGAGGGAACAGCCTTGCACATTGCTGTGTTTGTCTAAGCATGAGCAGGAACAGGAGTGCGCTTCCGCTGGTGTTTCTGGTGGCCGGTGTTTGACAGTGAAGGAGCGATGCACAGATCAAGATCAGAGGCCACAAACATTTATGAGCAAGTGGCTGGGGAGCAGCACACTGGTATAAGCACAAAAAGCCTTTCTCTGATGGCTCTGGAGGTCAGAGATTGCTCTTGCCAGTAGATGCTCTTATTAAACACCCACCCCATGATACAAAATCCCTTGTCCACAGTAATTGTGCTAGTGGCTTATTGAATCATAGAGAAGTAAGCCTGGAAAGGACCTCCAGAAGTCATCTAGCCCAGCCCCCTTACATTGCTCTGGTGAAAATATTTTACCTCGGATCCCAGCTGCAACTGCACTTTATAGCAGGGTGAATGTCCCCCTTCTCCTAGGATGTGCCCCCAAATGACTTTACATTTGAAAGTGAAGTATGTGCAAAGGTTTCCTTTTCTTCCTACTTGCAAAGCTCTGAGGTCATGGTTGTGTCTTTCCTTCATGTGAGTCCTTATACCTAACGCTGCGCTCTCCTGCACCCCCTCACCAGGTGTGGCCTACTAAAGATGACAGCAAATCCTCCAGGGAAAGTATCAAACCTTGAACTTGGGAGTTGGCAGCTAAGTCAAGAAGGTAGGAATATGTAAGGGTGAAGCCCTGAGGTTCAGAATTGCACCAAATCAGGCCCACGTTTGTAAAGAGTTTCTGAAAATTGTCATCTCTGTTCAGTGCTCCCAAAGTGCTCTTCTGCCAGCTTGGGGGAGCAGAGCCCTCCAGCCCCCAGATAGGGCAGCAGCGGCAGAAACACGTACCTGTGCTCTCTGCTGGAGTTTGGGCAGGGACAGATGGGAGCAGGGGATGGAGTTTTTCACACTGTTAGCACAGGCCATCAGGACCTGGCGTGAAACCCACCAATCCATTTCCCATGGATTATTCAGTAAGCATCAGGCAACCACGGCTTGGGCACCTCCAGCCTGGACTGGATTTGAACTGGCAAAAGCTCAGTGCAGTCTGAGCGCACCTTGATTCTGGAACCAATCCGTGATTGCAAACATTTTGCTTCTCACCTTCTCTTTTCCCCCGTCACTACAGTGTGGTGCAGTCCCTGGCCCCGTCACTTCTTGTCTCACACTGCTTACTGGGCCTGGGTCCAGTGAGGACAGGCTGGAGGGTAAAAGAGGAACCTAGGGCCCGCTTTTCCTCTGAGACCCACCTGAGCTTCTCTCTGTCTCTTCCCCACTGTGAGATCAATCGGGTCCGCTAAGATAAATGTTCTAAAATATCCATCTCTCCATCACTGCTAACAGCAACCAGCATTGTGGTAAAAATACCAGCTAGGCCAGGGAAATAGCAATCAAGGGATAGGGAATCTTGCTGCTAATCACTCTCCTGAATGGAGCAGGTGGTGGGCATATTGCTAAGTCTGCCTGCAGAAATGGAGATGCTTCAGCACGGTCACCACTATGCAGCAAAGAAACACAAGGCACATGATCAAATTAAGTTGGAAACCTCTGTGACCTGCAAGCATCCGGCAGGGAACATCCACTGCTACCAAGGACAATTGCTACCATTTTACTGGCCCCTCATTTTCAGAGTGGCACTGAGGAGGTGTTTGTGTGATACCTCTTCACTGCGGGTACACAGGGTGTTGCTATTGGAGGAAAGTCCACCCCTGCATTTAGTGGAGACTCTCTGCGAAGCACTGATGAGAAGCACAGAGGATTAGGGAGCACACCTATGTATCTTCTGCACTGGAAACACGAGAGAGGCAGGACAGGGAAACCTGAGTCAGCAGCCGCAGAGTAATGGAGTGATGTGCAGGTCGGGATGTTCATCTCCCAGGGATCCCAGGAGGGATGCAGCCTCTCCCCGACATGTCAGCATGGGGGCAACGGGGGCCATTGATTTCAGCAACAGTTTTCTTTTGAGGGCTGGGATGGAGATCATATAAATTCCCAACAGGACACATCCTTTTGTAGAGGCTGCACCAGTGGCTACTGCTGGGAACCCTAATGGCCCTTGGGCTCCAGGGTTTCGTAGGTCTCCTGATCCCGAGTGGTCAGCCCCTGTGAGAAGGAAGAGGGAGAGAAGGTAGAAGTGGATACAAGGATGACCAAGTCACTGGGAACCTTGCCTCATGGGGAGAGATCTATCGAGGGAGACATCATCATCTCTAAGCTCAACTGTGACATCCTGTAAACACCCCGCTGGCAGGTTTTTAGCCATGGAGGTGGCATTTTTGATACTTAGGCACAGTGTTACCTCTGCAGCCGGGACACGGTTACTGAGCCCACGCAACATGTGATGCCCTAGCCAGGCAGCATGCCATGATGTGCACATGCATCTGGTGCACAAGCCCAAGAAGCCGGGGGGAGGGTGGAAGGCAGGCAGGCAGGCAGGGAGTTGGGGGAAGGAGGCCCTCCTATGTTTCAGCTCCAGAAGCTGAGTGGTTAGGGCGCTTCACAGGTTCTAGCCTCCCTTCCCCAAAGTGGTTTGACTGCATCTCTCTAACTTCTCAGAGCAGCAATGTAACCACCAACCCCAACCCACGAGCTAACACTGTTCCCACACTCCTCTGGATGCCAAGCCACTGTGCCTTGCATCTCAGAGTCACTGAAGAAAGCAGGGCAGCAGTTTCTGTCCTCTGAGGGACAAGGGTTGAGACTCGAGGCCAGCTCCCTTCCAGAGCACAATAAGCAACTGGTAGGGGGAGCGCGGGGGGGGCATGCTCGCCACCTGCTCCCTCCGCTTTCTGCAGATGGTTGCCACTCAACACCCCACCACCAAGGCTGCCAGTCACAAACTGTGCCCCCCCCCAGTCTCAGGAGGCACCAGTCACCCTTGCAGAGCAGCCTCAGTGAGCCACAGACCCCCTAACTTGGTTGCTTCCTCCTGTTGCCCCCTGGATCTCTCTCTCACCCGTCCAGGGGGCAGTTCAATATCTGTGGGTCGAAGCGGTGCTGGGAAGTGTACAGAGTTTCAGCACTGAATAAACCTCAGACAACACTTCACCTTCACTGGGCTGCTGACTGCAAGCTCAAAATCCCAGCCCCTCCCAACGCCGCTGTGGATTTTCCCTCCAGGTCACTGTCTAGACCTGGAAAAGCCCCAATCTGCCTCGCTTAGTCCAGTCTCAAAGCAGCAGTGTGGGACTATCCCCTGCGTTATGCTCCCACCTGTGTTGTGGATGCTGTGGATGGGGGGGTGCAGTGGTACAGTAGTGCCCCCTTGGATTCCTGCTCCAGCCAAGCTTTAAAACCAACCGCCTGGGAGGACTGGCAGCATTTCTATTCAGGCAGCTGTGAGGGAGTCACTTGGTTTATTGTTATCTCCCTGATTCCTGCTAAGCTCTCCTCACTCCACAGGTGTTAACACCCTCTCTCTCTTTTGTAATGCTCTCACCGTTTCACGGTATGAACTATCCTTTCTTTTACAATTCGGCTGTCTGTCATCAGCCATGCCTGGTGATGTCTCTCTTCTATTTCACAGCCTGGCAGACTGCTTTGAGCTCCAGCTCAAAACCTTAACTTGGATGCAGTCACACTAACTCATGGGTGAAAACAGCTGATAGTGAAGCATGTCAAGGCCCTCAAGAAGACTAGATTTTTTTTTATGAATCTGAATAAGAGACATGCATCTAACCACAGGACTAATGAAACAGCATCTTTTGATGGGTTTTTTTGCCTAATTGTTTTTTTTTTTTAACTTAATATATAGCACAGGGGTAGCCAACCTGCAGCACACAGGTGCCACAAGTGGCATGGGCAGCCTCTGTGTGGGGCACGTGGCAGACTGGGGAGGAGACAGGCAGCACTATGGCAGATAGGGCAAGGAGCAGAACAGGCTGGCCTTACAGGTGGCCTTCCACTCACGCACACATGTGAACAGCCTGCACTCACAACAGAGCTCTGCCCTTCCCCTGCCCCTGCCCAGTGGATCCCCCCCCAGGCAGGAGGAGCAGTGCCCAGCCCAGTGTGCCCCCCACCTCCAGCTACTGCCCAGGAGGAGCCCGGTCAGGTGTGTGCAGGCAGCATAGCACCTGCTCCAGCCCACCCACCTTGCTCTCACACAACAGCAGTAGTGCCTGCCCACGGGGAAGCAAGTCTCCCATTCCAGCCCAGCAGCCCCAGTGCCATTTTCCCTAAAGCCGGCCCTGGAGCAGAAGGGGAAGGGACTGGAGTGGCACTCAGGGATGGTGCAGGGCTAATTTGTGGTATGGCTGCCAAAGAGATCCCCCCCGCCAACCGATCTAGCAAATGAGTGCATGTGCCAATACAGGTATATTTGGTTTTGCTTTGATCTTAAATGGAGTAATCTAGCGCAGGGCCCCTGGCATGTTAGTAAAGCTTTTAGTTTCCCTTTAACTGGAGAAAAACATGTGATGCTGCAGAATAGCATGTGTACCTAACAATCCTATATCCACCCATGGCACCATCACATCTGCATTTTGGTTATTACCCATCCAAGATCAATCAAAGCTGGCTTGCAATCCCTTCCCCGCTCTGTTTGCCACCACAGCCGCCTTCACCGCTTAGGTATGGCCTGAAATGCAGCTACTTTTGCATGGAAGAAGGAAGAGAAGCAGATTTTGGGTACTTACAGTATAGATCGCTTCCCCTTTTGTCTGCACAAAAAGAAAGAAAAAGAGACAAGTCAGGAGGAACGGGAGGAGAAACACCACAAAGCCCCTGCCCCTCGTGCGTTCCCACATGACATGCGGGTGAGCTCCCAAATGAGGCCTGGCCCCTGGAAACACCTTGACCTTTCCCCAGCTCCGCAGCTCAGCCCCCAACAGGAATTCATGATTGACCGACAATACGTCCCTGTGGCCTCCCTTCGCTCTTTCTCTCTCTGCAGAGCTGCCTCAGCACTCTGTGGCTTTGGCCGGAAGCAGAAGTAGAAATTTTGAGTTACCCTGGGCTAGTGACATTCGCCACGTTTGGTTTCTCAGCCCTCCTGCTCCTACCCCGCTCCCTCTCCCTCTCCTACACTGCTCTCCTGTCCTGCTTGGCACGCCTCACATGCCTGTACTTGGTGTCCCTGCCCCTTGTTAGCCACGTTGGACAGATGGAGCTCGTGCAGTTTTACTAAGACCCCAGTGCTTGGAGGCCCTTTGTCACATCTGTCTAATTCAATGATTTTCAATGGGATGCCAACTGCAGTGCCACCCAGCCTCTGCGCAAGGCAGTAAGTGCTCTCCTCCCCTGTCCTGCACCTTGCACCTGCCCCAGCAGTGCCTGTGGCTGCTTCTTTGAGGACTGCCACCCCCGGCACCCCCATGCTCTCAGCAGCGGTCTGCTGCAGGTAGGTGGGCGGACGTGAGGCTGGAGCCCCACTTTGCAGCCCAGCTTGTCCCCTCCACTCCTCCCGTGCTCCTGGGGACAACAGGAGAGACTGTGGGAGTGGTCCCCAAGGTGTGAGACCGTGCAAAAGCAGCCTCGTCAGTAGGGGCTGCCTTGTCCCCTGAGGTAGAGACCTGGGAGGGGGCAGACAGTGGAAAGAGCAGGGCATGCCCCCACTGCTCTTACCTGGCACCAGCTAGATCAGTGGCCCTTAACTTTCTTAGCCTCAAGGCTCCCTCTGTCTTTTCTGAATTTAGATCCCAGCTCCGTGATTGTCAGCTGGGGAGCTGCAAAATTCAGAAATGTTATGGAGGGGCCTTGAGGCTAGCAAGTTTGAGAACCACTGGTCATTTTGAACAACATCTCTCTGGCACGCAGGTGTCTGTAGTGTCACATGGTCTGTGGCCTCACCAGAGTCATGTGAAAGAAACTGGAGCTGCTCATCTCCATGATAGGAGGCATCTGTGTCGTGCAGATTAAAGTTATGTTTCTGCCCCTTGCCTTCCTATTGGCAATGGCACCTCCTATCTAGTTTCCTCTCTATTATCACTCCAAATTTATTTCTGTAGTGCAACTCCCTAGCATCTTCTAGCTCACTCAGTATCTGTACCTCCCACGATACTTTAGCCTGCACCAGGCCAGGAAATCTGTTATTTTTGTGGCCTCTCCGAGTGCCACGGCATTGTTTCTTTATCCTCTCCAGTGCTCACAGCTAGTCCCCATTTAGCACCTGCTACACCTTCTGCTATGAGCTTCCTGTCCTGAAACCCATGGTGAGAAAATGTCTTCTTGAAAAGGTTAATCTGATCTGTACAGTGCCTGGAAGTTAGTAGTAACTGTAATAAAGAATAAAATTAACAGCCACATGGGCAGATGAGACCT
>NW_005843274.1:170168-173770 GCF_000455745.1 Alligator sinensis | reverse complement strand
GGAAAGAGTCTGCTGGAGCTCTTTGAGGGTGTCAACAAGCACATGGACAAGGGGGAATCCAGTTGGCATAATACAGCTGGACTCCCAAAAAGCATGTGACAAGATGCCTCACCAAAGCCTTTAAAAAAAACCGCATTGCCACGGGGCTGGAGAGAAGATTTTGTGGGCTGAGAGCTTGTTAAAAGATAAGAAGCAAAGGTAAAACTAAATGGCCACTTTCCAGGGTGGAGGGAGGCCACGTGGGGTCCTGCAGGGATCTGCGCTGGGCCCTATATTGTTCAACATTTTCATCAATGACCTGGAAATGGGGGTGCACAGTGAAATCTCCAAGTTTGCAGATCCTACCAAATTATTCCAGATAGTCAAGTCCCAAGCTGCTGGAGAGAAGCTGCAGAAAGATCTCAGCAAGCTAAGTGCGAGGGCAAAAAAAATGACTGATAAACTTCAGTGTCCACAAGTGTAAGGCAATGTACCTGGGGGAAAATAACTTCAGCTATACGTACACAGCGCTGGGCTCTGAACTAGCTGTCACGGCTCAGGAAAGAGAGCGTGGAGTCACTATAGACAGTTCTATAAAACATCAGCTCCATGTGCAGCGGTGACCAAAAAGCAATAAAACATTGAGCGTCGTTAAGAATGGAACTGAAAACGTAATGGAGAACACAATCCTGCCATTATCTGAATCCATGGTGAGCCCACATCTTGAATAGTGTGTGCAGTTCTGGTCCCCACTTCTCCAAAAGGATGTAAAAGAAACAGAAAAAGCACAGAGAAGGGCAACCAAAATGATCAGAGGCCTGAAGCATTCACCTCACCAGGAGAAACTGAAAAGAAAGTAAACTCCTCAGTTTGGAAAGGAGAAGGCTGAGGGGGGATGTGAGAGTTATAAAATAAAGGAGGGTGTGGACCAAGTGAACAGGGAAGTGTTGGGTTGTTCACCAAGTCCCAGAATACTAGAACTAGGGAAACCTGCTGAAATTAGTAGGTGACAAATTTAAAACTAACCAAAGGAAGTACTTTTTTTAACAACACATGGTTAATCTGTAGAATTCATTGCCACAGGAGATGGAAGAGGTAGACTGCACAGCCAGGTTCAAAAAGGGACTGACAAACTCACGGCTGATAGATCTAGTAATGGCTGTGGAACAGAACAGCTGGAGATGGCTCCTCTGGCATCTCTAACCCAATAAATGGTGAATGCCAGAAAAAGTACTGAATAGGAGACAGATTACTCTAGAGATGTCCAGTTCAGTGCTCTGCCTCTATAGCATCCACTTCTCCCACTGTCAGGGACACGGTACTAGGCTAGACAGACAGCTAGTCTAACCCAGCACGGCACTGCTGATGTCCTTATGTATGGAGAACTTGCAGTCCAAGAACGGGGATGTCTTGGGCAGATGGAGACCATGTGCCACAATGCAGCTCACTGGCCCATGGGATGGAAATGAGGGGTTGCAGGATGCTCAGGAGCTTCTATTTCAGGCTCCAGTCCAGTTTCCTCTGGTTAGCAATGGAGAAGCTGGTCCTACTGAGTCAGTGGCTACAGCAAGGGCAAGACCGTGAGTCACAGCATGGCTTTGAAGGCTTAATCTACCCCAGCTTTTCTCCTGCCTTTTTAGGTAGATGTCTTTAATGCTGGAGAAAGGTGTCAGTCTGTTTGAATCCTGGGTCAGATGGACAGAAGCCCTCTGATGAGGGCACAGAGCCCAAAGGCCATGCAGATAGGAGGGACAGCACAATTGAAAACAGGAACTGGAACTGGAGTGAAGGCCAAACTTGCAAGAGAAAGGAACTGACAGACATAAACATCCCCCTCCCCCCCCCAGCTCTGCGGCATGACTCCAGACAAACAGCAGATCTCGGCTCTGCTGGACCAGCGGGCAATGAAGAGTCTATGATTTTTGTGGCCTATTCATGGCACAAAATAGGTGGTAGGAAGGAACAGGGACCTACCTCATAGACTGCGCTGGGATCCACTTTTGGCAACTTTCGAACCTGCATCTGAAGAGGGAAAAGAAAAGCATAAATTAAAGAAAAAAGAGCCTGGAAACATTGTAGGGGCCAGATTCTCTGCTGAGCCCAGCACAGAGGAGAGGAGACATTAGGTAACAGCTCCTCTGCCCAGCCCTGGGACAGGTTACAGTGGCCTTCGGGCTGCACTGATCTTGCAAGGATAGAAACTAGCTTCCTACAAGGTGTGTGCTAGATCCCTCCGTACTGAGTATGGACCCCTCTCTGCTGATATATCTGCCCCTTGATTAGGCAGTGGGCTAGATGACCTCCGGATGTCCCTTTCAGCCTGACTTCCCTTTGATTCTATCCGAGCCCCTCGTGCTCTTTAAGGTGCTTATCTAAGCACACGCCCTGTGCAAGTGGTTAGAGCCATTGTCCCCATTGTACAATGGGAAACTGCGGCACAGACTGGGTCATGTCTACACTGCATGCTTGCTGTGCCTGGCAGCAGTGCTGGCTAGCCACAGAGATGCAAATACCTTCTGCCCCAGGTGGGAGCCTGTGCAAAGCAGCACCATGGCTGAAAGACACCCCAGGGGATAAGAGACATGCAGCGGGTTAACGTAGCCTAGGGTTGTCCTGGGAGTTTGTGGCACAATGAGGAACTGAGTCCAGGTCTCCTTGGTTAGTGCCCTAACCACTGGACTGCTCTCTCCTTCCTGTTAGCAGAAGGAGTGGTACCTCTGGGGGCCGCCGGAGTGCATCATACCCCAGGCAATGCTGGCTGGCAGCAGCAGGAGCTATGCCAGCTTCTCCCATGTGGCTCTGCTAACATCCCCCTGCAGCCCCACTGCTGCTCTCCACCTGGGCTCTCCGACACCTCTCTGCCGGGTCATGGCACCAGTCCCTTGGTACCGGACTCCTGGTCCCTCCCAAGCCACTAATCGCTACTGAGACTCCTCATCCCTCCTAATCACTACTGAAATGGAGCCTTGAAACCTCCTTGTGACTGCTCATCCCCATGAGGATCTGAACAGGGTCACTGACACAGCCCCCCCCCGCACCGCCTCCATCACCAGCTGCCTGTCAGGAGTTGCTGGCAGAGGGATCAAGTAGAGCCTCACCTTCAGGCGGCAGTACAGGATGGTGAGAACAATGCCATAGAGGAACAGGACCGCGTCCAGGACATAGCACAGCTCAGGCTCCACCAGCGCCTCTGCGGGGAGAAATGCCATGTTCAGGCCTCTCCTTAGGAAGCAAGGGTTCATATCTACAGCACTGGGTAAGGGAACAAGTGGGGGCTCCATGGGCATTCAGTGGAGGTAAGCGGAGGAGTGGTAAGGGGAAAGGAGCTGGCTTATGGAGGGCAGCAGGAAGGGGCTGGAGGTTGGGTTTTAGTGGAACGCCTCCCATATCAACCTCAGGACCCACCTGGATTACCGTTCTCATTAGCAATGGTGGCAGACAGCAGGGGAGCACTGCTGAAATGCATTGAAGGTGTACCATGGGGAGGGGCTGGCAGTGGGGGGAAGATTAGGACAACGCTCCAGTGACCACAACGAGATGGGATTAAATATGACAAAGAGCAAGGCATCCTAACAGCATTCTGCTGTACCCTAGGGCTCAGCAGGGAAGAGATGAGGAAGAGC
>NW_005843274.1:162705-170001 GCF_000455745.1 Alligator sinensis | reverse complement strand
GGCCTGCCAGAACCAGCTGAAAGCGCAGGATGATGCTGAGCCACCACTGTGATGCCAGCATGAAGAAGGCCAATGCAATCGTAGGAGGCATCAGCTACGGTATGTCCAAGAGGGGTAGGGAAGCTTCAGTGCCACAGTACAAGGGGCTGGGATGCTATACGCCATGCTGGTCCCGCGTGTTCAAGACTGGTGAGTTGAAACGAGGCACAGAAAAGGGTGGGGAGTGGCTTGCCTGTGCAAGAGGAGGTGAGACCAGAGTGTCTTGTTTAGCCTAGAGACAGGTGGAGTGGGGAAATGATTGCTGTCTCTAGACACATGGCGGGGTGGGGGGTGCAGGCCTGTTTCATCCAGAGTACAAAACCAGAGGAGAGTAAAATGGCCAGATTCAAGCTGGAGATGGCCAAGGTCCCCAACCAGCTGAGCAGCCAGGTTCTGGCAGAGGGGAACCCCTCCCCGCGTGCAAGCTGGAGCAGGTCAGTGGGTCCAAGACTGGGGTCTGTGTAAGGGCTGCCCATGACAGCTCGGATCGGGGTTTCCCAACAGCCCTTCTGAACTGCTACATCTGAATCCTACCTGCTTCCCCCAGCCCCCTCTGGAGTCCCTCCTCGCCTTGCTGCTTGTGCTCTGCAAACACCTGCATCCAGCCCCTGCCCTCAGGATGTCCTGTAGGCTAGGGAAAGGTCCATAGGGACCCTTCTACACTGGACAATTTGGGATGGACTAAGGTGGTCAACAGGGCACTGGGCTCAGGGCCATTATGCCAGGTCTCTGCAGCAGACTTCCTCACATACCTGGGGCCGAGAAAGCGGTTGGGTTTATTGCTCACTAACGCAATTTCACCATTAGCCAGTGACCTCCACAGCTGTTTTCCTGGTGGGGTTGGGCCTTGGGACTCTGTGGATGCTCTGGGGCTCAAGCACCCACTGAAAAAAGTAGCAGGTGCTCAGCATCCACGAGCCACAGCTGAGGTGTTAAAAAAATAAATAAATAAACCACGCTTTACTAGAAGCAGCAGCACGTGACTTCAACCGGCTCTGCAGCGCCTGTAAAGAAGGGCTCTTCAGCAAGGCTTTTTAATGCTTGTAGGTAAAGTTGATTAAATCACCTGTTAGATAAAGGTGCCAAAAAAGCCCCACTAAAGCGCCCAATCTTTACAGACACTGCAGAGCTGGGTTGAAGTAACCTGTTGCCTCTTCTGGGCAAGCATGGGGCTCAGCATGGGAATGCGCTGAGTTAAAACTAAAATGCTGGGAGGAGAGGGGAGGGGTTATGTCTGCAAGCACCCACTGGCAAAAACCAAAGTCGGTGTCTATGCTTGGGCCCATGTCCAATCCCTGGCAGGGTTGGCATTTCTTCCAGACAACTTTAAGCCTTGTCTTACTCCACTGAAATAAGAGGTTGTCCACTGACTTGCTGGAGCCAGGGTTGCACCCAGGAGGTTTACAGTTCAGAGAGGACCTCGGCCATCAGCATCTTGCCTATTGGGAGAAAGCTCTTGACTCTTGAGTCTGTGTTCTTAGAGATGGCTAAGGAGCTTGGCCTTGTGCTAACAAGTTATTTTAAAGTCTCTCCTTTAAGCACAGGACTCCCAGTCTCTTTGAAAATAGATTTACTCCAAAATATCCTCTTAATGGCATCAAAAATGCATCTAAGGGTTTGAGCAGGTGGGACAACATCAATGCCAGCAATGATACCCTGGTTATGTGAGCTAAAATAATGGAAAGCAGACCTCATGCTTCAAGGTGTTGTGACTGGGGGACAGAAAGAAAGTGGTCTTTCTCCTTCCTCTGAACACTGCTGGAGGCAGGACTACGGGCTAGATGAACACGTGTTCAAGGGCTGTGTTGTAAGCCCAAAACCACCATTGGCTCTAGTGCCAATGACGTGGTTACCCTCTGCCCACTCTGCAGTAAATCCCCTGGTGCTGTGACAGCTGTAGTTGTCTCACTCCCAGCCAAGGCTTCCCTGAGCTCCAGACCCAACGTGCACAATGCACATGGCCCTGCTACTCCCACCAACAGCACAAGGAGACTTTTGTCCTGGTTTTTTTCACCCATGACCAGCAGAACAGAGGGAGGAGGTGACCTGTGGCTGAGTCACAGCAAGATGCTCAGACAAGGTGCTCCCCTTGCTGTCATTTGTGCTCTGGGCATGGTTCACTAGGGCACTGAGAAGGTCTCTTGGGGATCCATCTGTGCTCCCTCCACACTGCAGGTCACACAGCTTCATCTAAAAAGGCAGCTGAGTTGTGCTGTGGACCCAGAGAGAGAGACAGCAAGCACGCTCTCCAAGGCTTGAAAAGTCTTCTCTGGACTCTGCCTCCCCACTCCAGCCCACAGCTCCTGGCTCTACGCTGAGGGATGTGCACCCTCAGGTCAAGACGGAGCAGCTCTGCTAGTGCCTGGAAACCTCAAGGCCTCCCAGCCTGACAGGACCCGGTATGCTGCAGGGCACATTCACACTTCAGGCCTGCGGGAACCACGCTGGGGCCAGACCGTGCAAAAGCTGCTGAAAGCAGCCAGTGCAGCAGCATGGGAGGGGCCAAGACACAGCATGCTTGGGGTTCACCGCCAGCTCCAGACAAACTCAACACTGGAGACTGGGCGGGTAATACACGGCAGGGTCTCAAGCCAGCTGTGAGACAGGACTGGAGCTGTCTGGGGAACAGAGTTCACCAGGAGCTCCCAGAACCGGAAAGGATGGGTGTTTGGGGGACCATGGAGGGGAAGTGGCCCTCCAGCAGCCAGCAAGCTCATAGCAGTGATGGAAGCCAAGCCCCACAGTCCTGGCCCCCAGCTGCTGCAGCTGAGGGTGCAGGCGTCTCAGGAGGCGGCTGGCAGCTCTCTATGCACGTCAAGCAGGGGAAGTGGAGGGGCAGCTTTGAATGAGCCCTTGGCCAGGACACAGTGTTTGTCAGGCAGCAGTCACTGGTGAAGATGACAGCCCCAACCACATTCCCAGTGTGTGCAGGAGCATCCCTGATCTGGATATAGTCCCTGAGTCCCCCTCCATGGTCCTGGCTGCTTCCCCCTCGTGGGGGTGAGTACACACAGCATACCAGCACTCTGCACCATGCACTCTCAGCCCCTTGGGTCCCAAGTCTTCAGAGCCCTCCAGGCCTGTTTGTTCCCAGCCCACTGGTACATGCAGCCAGTGTGGCCAGAGCCACAGAGCCTGGGGACACAGGATGCAGGGCCCATGATGAGCCAGCCTCGCACCCCTGCAAAAGCAGATGTCGAAACAGCTGCTTAGGCCAGCACTGTGGGACATTCCTTGCGGGGAGCCTGCCACAATGAAAACCCACAGGAAAGAGAAGGGTTTTCCCACCATGATGGACCATTGTATGCTTCAGCTCCCAGGAGGTGCCAATACCAAGGGGCTGAGATGAATAACTTTGGCCTTTAGGCTCCCCGACATAGCCCGGAGCTGCCCCTGCCCAGAGCTACTAGCTGGGCTGGCAGGGCCCCCAGGAGGTCACATCCAGTCCAAGCTCCTGCTCAGGGCAGGGTCATCCCTGTCTAAGCCGTCCTAGGCAAGTGTTTATCTGACCTGCTCTTAACTGCACAGGCAGCCCTCACCCACAGCTCCCAGGCACAAAAGCACTCCAACCAGCCTCAGGTGAAGCAGGGGACAAGGGCCCTAGCAGTGTCCCACTGCTGCAGAGACCCAAAGGTGCTTGCTAGGATACACTGCAGAGGTGCCAGGGAAAAATCATAGAAATCCCAGAGCAGTGGGGCTGGAAGAGACCTCCAGAGCTCACATCAAATCCGACCCCCTGCCTGGGGCAGGATCAGCCCTGTCCAAACCATCCCAGACAAATCTAGAACCTAAGCATTTTGTAAAACTACGGTCAATCTTGACACAACACAAGACATCACACCCGAACCTGCAGCAGGGAAAGCATGGGGACTGAGGAAGCCAACATCCTTGCTGTAAAAGGTGGTCGACATACTTGCAGGTGGAGGCCACTCCCCGCCACTACAGAGGAAGACAAACCCTGCCACAGTCCACACCAGTCTGTCCAGGGGGTTAAATTCATTCCTGACCCCAAATACGGCATCGTTCTGAACCTGAGCAGAAGGCAAAAGCTCTCATGCCACAGGCTAGGAATGGCACCAGTCCGGGGCAGAAGCAAGTCTCAGTGGCTTTAGCAAAATGCTTGAACTTTACCAAACCACAAGCAGCAGCCACTAGTGCAGCCCTCTCTGAGATCTCTCCACCCAGCAAGAGGCCGAGGTGGGGAGGGCGTCTCAGCGTGTGACCTGCTGCTTGCAGGGAGAGGAACATGAGGCCATGCTTCCTGCCAGACACCCTGGAGCCAGACTGGGGCCTCAGTTGAGCTCAGCCTGCGGCGTTCCCCATCACTGACACCCCAGGAAAGCCCGGCTTCCTCCAGAACAGGGCAGTTCCCCTGGCCCTTCCCCACACTGAGAGCAGGGCCCTGGCAGAGAGCGGGACCTAAGCAAGCAAGCAAGCAGGGGACCAGGGCTTTGTACAGCAGCTGGTTTTGGTGGTTAATTACCCCTGGTGTTTGCTTGGGGCAGCTCTTTCACTCATTGCTCTGTCCTGCCCTAGCCCTACAACTGTTCCCCTACATCCCGACCCAGCTGGCTATCACCAACCCCCAAACTCTGTCTAACCCAGGTCAGTGTTGCAGACTGCGCACTGCCCCCAGCACCGTAGTATCTGGGCACCTTCCATGCCCAAGCCCCAGCCGCAGCGCCATCGTGGAAGGATGATGGGGAGTCTGGCTCTGGTCCCTCTGCAGAGGAAAAATCTTTCAGGAGCATTTGTGCCCCTGTGAGAGTGTAAGCAGGGGGTGGGGCTTTGCTTGATTTGGGGATGTTGGGACAAGGGGTTGGGGCTGGTTTGAGCCCGTTGTCTGTGCTGGGGTGGAAAGGCCTTTTCCTGGTCATGCTTCATTTCCAGCGCCGCAGGCTCCAGGCTTCAAGCTGTCTGTGGTGCCCTGATTCAGCACAGCTCCACGCACGAGCTGCATTCAGCAGGGAACCTCCCTGCCCACTGGGCCGTTGGGATGGCACTGACCTGCTGCACTCACCCCAGGTCTTCCCAGGAGGACAGAGTTGTTTCTGCTGGCTCCAGGCACCAGGTTCCCCAGCATGAGCGCACTGGCTCCTGGTTTCACCTCTCCCCACTTCTGCAGCTGGGCTCAGGGTGGGGGAACGCAGGCTCTGCTAGCACCCCTACGAACTTGGCCATAGAGCCAGGACAGCACACAGGCACTGTGCGAGGGGCACTGCTGTGTGTGGGAACCTGTGCTACAGTGCGCTGGGTGCAGCGTCACCCTCCCTTTCTGTTGGAGCTGAGAGATGCTGTCTCCCCAAGACCAGTGGTACGGCTCCAAGTACACCCCACTTCTTCCTTCATCCTCCTCCTCTCCAGGTCAGGGCAGTGGCACGTTCACTTTGCCTTTGCAGGTGGCATGGTCATGTCAGCATAGGCTCAGGCTGCCAGAAACCAGCAGCTGCAGGAGATGCTCCAACTGGGGGCACCCCTCCCGCGCTTCCCGGTTTTCACCCAAGCCAAGGGGGCTCTGCCTGCACGGCTCAGAACAGTTCCTGGAGCTCTGGAATTCGCAGAGAACCTGCCAAGAAAGCTCCCTGGGTGCCAGGCAGAGGAAGACACGCTGGTGCTTGGTGACTGTAGGCACCCAGAAAGGAGCTGGCAAAGCAGTAAGGCAGGACAGACACAGCCCATCCCATTCTCGGAACGCACCGGGGGAAACTTTTAGTTTCAAAGCTCAAAGAAGTTACTGGGGGAGCAGTTATTTTAGATTCGATTCAGAGGAACAGGAAGGAACCAGCTGAGACTCTCCCAGCAAAAGCGATCGCTGAACTAGAGTTCACTGCTCTGAGAAAAGGGAGGAGCAAGAGCAATCAGTGGAACAGGGATAAGGGACTTTGCAGGAGCAGATCCCAAAAGCTCAAGGAGTTGGTAGGTGAGGTTTCTTGAGATGTCCAGCGGGCCAGCAATGGTAGAGAGCTGGCAGGTACCGAGAGAGAATATATTATAATTGTAGGGAAGCAGGGCTGAGAGGGACCTCAGGAGGTCCCATCTACTTCAACCCACAGTTCAGGGCAAGATCATCCCTGACTGAACCATCCCAGCCATGTGCCTGTCTAACCCGCTCTTGAAAATTTCCAGGGATGGCAAGTCTACAACCTCTCCGGGCAGCCTGTTCCAATGCTTGACCTTGGTCACAGTCAAAAATTCTTCCTAATCTCCAACCTAAATTTCCCCTGCTGCAGTTTGAGGCCATTGCTCCTAATCCTGCTCCCTACAGCCACAGAACAATCCATCTCCAACCTGTCTGTAATCGCCCTTCAGGGATTTGAAAACAGTTACCAAATCCCTGCTCGGTCTTCTCTTCTCCTGACTAAGTAACCCTAGCTCTTTCCTCACAAGTCATGCCTCCAAAGCACCTAACCCTTTCTGTTGCTCTCCACTGGATGCATTCCAATCTTTCCATATCTTTCTTGAAGCTTAAAACCCAAAACTGGACAGGTAAGGCCTCACTGGTGCCAAATACAGTGGAACAATCACTTTCCTGGATTTGCAAGCGACACTCCTGATAATACAACCCAGGCTGCTGCTGGTGTTGTTTTTTGCAATAAGAGCATAGTGTTGGCTTCTGCCACCTTGTTATCTGGCCCATGGAGCTCCCCCAGGTCCATGGGGAGCCCTGCAAGCTGTGACCCTTCACACTAGATCCAGTGTGCAGCCCGATCCCAGCACGTAGGACCAGGCAGGGGTGGCACAGGCTCCTGGGGGCCCAATCCCAGCATGTGGGTCTGAGTAAAGATGACACAAGCTCCCAGGGTCCCAATCCCAGCATGCAGGTCTGGGCAGAGGCAATTCAGGGTCCCAAAGCCCTGATGCCAGCATGCAGGATTGGGCAAAGGTGGTGTGGTCCCAGGGCCCCAGCACATGCATGGGGGGCTAGGTAAAGGCAGCACAAGGCAGATCCGGGTGCCCAGGCCTGATCCTGGGATGCAGGGTCCTATCTGGTGCATGGGACCAGCCCTGTGCCACTTATTTGGCCCACAGGGCCAAATGTTTGAGCACCACTGCTATCAGCTCAATAGGAGCATGCTATCAGCAGACAACTCTCCCAGGGTGAAGGGAAGATGGGGAGCAGAGGAAGAGGGAGATAGCTGTATTAGGAGCTCTTTGAAGGACCTGAATATCAACAAGGCGTTGTAGAAGAATGGAAACAAAAGCACATGACTGAGGCTGAGGATAAGGCACAGCACAAAAGCAGAGGGATGAAGAACA
>NW_005843274.1:135435-162674 GCF_000455745.1 Alligator sinensis | reverse complement strand
GAAAGGAGAGCACATTTTAGGCTGAAAAGCAGGGCTGGCACAAAGTCAAACGGCTGCAAACTGGCTGCAGAAAAATGGAGTATTGCAATGGGAAGAGGGTTTCTTTCTACCCATCGATTGGAGGCGTGAGATTTGGGAGCAGTCTTCCAGGCGGCAGAGAAGAGTCTGTCAGGCAGAACTGGGCGAGTGTGTGGAAGGACTGGTGCTATGGCCCAGGGGACTCCACAGTCATGGTGTGACACCAGGTCATGTTTGTAGCCCTCAGCCTAGGGTATGAAGGAACCTCGGGCAGTATGGGAATCCCATGCTCAGGGCTTTTGCTGGTCATCAATTGGGGCAAGGCAGTGACTTGTTCCCTTCAGGAATGCTATTGGCTTCAGGGAGGGCAGGAGAGGGGACGGGGATTTCTCCTTCTTCTGAGGCACCAGGATGCTGGCCACAGGTAAAGTGAGGGGTGGTAACTAGGGTGCCCTGATGCTTCGGCTGGTACAGGAGTGCCGGGTGTTGCTGGCCAGAGGGTTTTGCTCTTCTACTTGGGGTCAGACCACTGGCCCTTTTGGGGTCAGGAAGAATATCCTCCTAAATCAGACTGTGGGGCTTCGTCTTCCTCTGCAGCCTCGGGCAGGGTCCCTATCCTGGGATCTCCTGGACATCCGGGCTACAGCCTTCAGACAAAAGCTAGCTCGAGTGCTAGGAGCAGCCCAGCAGTGGTAGTAGGAGCTTCTCGCACAATAATGAGACCTGCTTCTTGGTCTCGTGGCCTGAGCTGTGCTCCTTACCACGCTGCTTCTGGTGGCGAGCTAGTGCAGCATGTCTGCAACATGGGAGCAGTAGGCAAGTTAGCAGGGAGCAGCCTGGTGCAGCTCACCCTTGCTGTCTCCGAGCCATCGGCTACTATCTTCAACAGCAGAGGATGGGGAAGGGGATAGGACCAGGTAGCTAGATAAAAGGGGGAAAGGACACAAGACGGGAATGACAGAGCAGAGAGCAAAAACAGGCTTGTCCAAAGGTGCAGGAACAAATTATTAAATCATTTATAAGTACTGAAAGGACAAGCAACAGCCGCGACAAGAACAAACCGTGTCAATCCGATTTCCTCCTTTGATGGGATCTCTTATCTGGTGAAGAAGCAGAAGGCAGCAGATGCAGTATCTCAACTGCCATGAGGCCCTCGACACCCTCACGTGACAGCCTCACAAGCGAGTTAGGGAAACCCGGTCTTGAGAAACCCACCAGAGCACAGGTGAACAAGTGGCTGAAACCGTAGTCAAAGAGCAGTGATCTGTGGTTTGCTGCCGGGCTGCAACCCAGCGGGAGCTGGCAGCCCGTGCTAGCTCTACCAATATTTTCAGTAATGATTTAGGTGATGGAATACCAAAAATGAGGTTATAAACCCTGTGGGTGGGCAGAGGATAGGCACGCTGAAGAACAGGATCTGAATTAGACATGGTCTCAGGGAACTGGAAAATAAGCAAGCTGGAATTCAGTCCAGACAGCATTTTAGGAAGAAGAAATCAAACACGCTCATTTTGTGCAGATTGGGCTGGGCAAGGAATTTCTCTAAGTGACTCTGCATAAGTAATTTAGGAAAAAAAAATCAGGGGACATTGTGGGGGTGCTAGGATTTTGAAAAAAGAGAGGGAAATGATAATGAGCCATGAGGTTGATTGCCCCTCTCACTGCCTGAATAGAAATGCTGCTGCCTCTCCCAAGGAGTTTTAAAGTTTGGATCAAGCAGATACCAAAGAGGGTGTAATGGCACCACTACAACTGCTCTCCCCCCAGATCTGCTCCTGTCAGGGGGGTACGGTGGGCTCCATGCTGCAGAGGAGCGAGCAGGGTGATGCTGTTGTGAAAACAGGCAAACGTCATTCTGAGACACATTAACAGAAGTGGCCTACGTCGGACATAGAGGTAGCTGTTCTGCCTGCTCAGCATGGAGCAGGTCTCAGCTAGGACTCTCTGTCTAGGCCTGGGCACCTGCTTCAAGAAACAGTATGGACTAAGTGAAGTCAATGCAGGGGGAAGCTACAGTCACCAGGATTTGCATTTAAATGAGATTTATGTTAAGTCTGGTGCTTAGTATCATTTGTAATAAGTCTACTTAAAATGAAATGGGAATTTAATACAGAACAGGGTTAGGTGTAACCTTATGATAATGTTTTCAAAATATATATATATATATATTTTTTTAATGTTGAATGCATAAGCCTCTGAATGCATGAGCCCCTTTGCATTCTAGGCTCCAGGCTTCTCTAACAAAACATTTTGGTGGTCTAGTGTTATAAATAATACAATGCAACAGGGGCTTAGTCTGTGGTGGGGAGGGGGTGGTGAACACGCCGAGTGCAAGACATGCAGCTGCTTGATACAAACCACAAGCACAAAGTCACTTAGCCAGGAACTGATCCCTGGCCCATTCACCAAATTCTAAATGTACTAATAATGTAAAATTAATTCGAATCCCCAAATGTTGAACTATAATTGCTTAAATAAATGTATAGAGTTGGAGCATCCCCATGTCCCTAGCAACAAGATCGACTATAAATTAGGGTTTAGATCTATAAAATCAACAGCTTTGACTGGTTAGCTATCAAGAACACACCTTTCCTTAGGAAATAAATGGCAGACAAAGGGAAGAGCTGATTAAAACTGTGGCTTTCTATTTGGTAATGTGGATTGTGATTGGAACTGGTCTGTCCAGAGGGACCATGACAGGTGAGGAGAGACTGACGGATGGGGATTGTTACTAAACGAGTTGGCTACAGGTGAACAAACAAGCCAGCGGTTAATGGTAAACAGCCAGAGATCAGTCAGTCCCTGCAACCTCTGGGGCAAGGACAAGAAACAATTGGTCTAATTTGCAGCAAAGAAAATTTAGGGTGGATGCTAGGGAAGACTCGCTCAGTGGAAAGGCAGTGGAAAGCTGGAGTGGGCAACTCTTTCCTGCCTATGCAGGGGGTCGGACTCGATGATCTATTGAGGTCCCTTCCGACCCTAACATCTATGAATCTACAAGGGAGGCTGTAGCATCGGTCAGCAGAGGTCATCGAGAGCAGGTTGGACAGACACTTGATAGGGAAGGTCCAGAATCATGAAAAGGATGCCTGGCCTAGTGGTTAGACAATGAGACTGGCACTCAGGCACTGCCCTGGCGCTGGCCTTATTAACCCCACCTCCACTTTGCTCCTTAGCTCCCCTGTAATGTAGGGCTAACACAAAACTAGCCGATATTTGAGCCAGAACAGCTCCAGCGAAACCTGCCCCAGCGTCCCATGAGAATCAAATCGACTTGTACTGGTGTACTGGGGCTCATTTTTGTTGGAGAGCGTTTGTCCTGGACAGCTGCACCCTGGGCACCTGCCTCCCGAAGAGAAGAAATGCAAAGAATGCAGCACACGTTGGGCCGATCCTGCAAGGGGTGCCGGACGGCCCTCCAGGAGCCCACCAGCTGGCGGAAAGGAGCAGGATGGCCCAAGCAAACAGAGAGCCCAGCCCTGGAGGGCTGTGCAGGCCTGGTGCTCAGGGTTGCTGCGACCAAGCACACCCCGGGCAGGGATTGGCCCCAGCTGCTAACACCTCCAGCATGAGCACTTGTGAAATGCTTTCTGCTGCTGGATGATTAAGCCTTTTCCTTGTAGATGGGGCAATGGGGCAACACAGCTAGAGAGAGGGGAAAGGGAAGGGTCTTGCCCAGCCCCAGGAACAGCAAAGGAGCTGAGGATGCTCCCTTTGCAGCTCTCCGCTCCCCGCTAGCAGACACCCAGTGCTGAACCCAGCACTCAGAGTGCCCTTGAGTCCAGCATTCAGCTCTGGGAGCCCTTCCATGCCTTTTTTTTTTTCTTTTTCATTTGAAAATGTTCTGTTCCAGGTCAAATTAGCCAGATCAAATCCAAATTTGACAGGGATGCACCCTCCATTACACAGTGCCATTTTAATAGCATTTTCAGCTCAGGTATCAAACCAGTGCAGCGACTACACTTGATGTTAGCCCACAAGAGGATGGGCCCTCCCTTGCCCATGACTGAGTCTCTGGCTCAGGAGTCAAGAGGAACCCAAGCGCTGAACCAAGGGTTAAGCCCCCATCACTGATGGCCATAGACAGCACCATGTGCTTTCACTGCTCTGGCTCCACAGCCCCCTCCCCACCACCTCTTTGCTTCCTTTGCCAGCTGCTACCCCCAAAGCAGGGCCTTGGAGGGACAGAAAGGAAACCTGAATGCCAATCCCTGAATGCTGCCCTCACCTAGGAGGTGCACTACCATCTCAAACGGCCCCTGCACCTCTGTTGCCTTCCTACACAGATCCCAAAGGTAGGACAAACTGCCCCTGCCTGCAGTATGCTCGAGAGAGCTGGAGCAGATATCACCCTGGAGCCTGCAGAGTCCTTCAGGGCACAGAGCAGGCCCTACATCTTGCAGTCCTTCAGGAACCAAACCCACTGCATGCTCAACTTAACCAGGTCTCACCCAGAGCCCTGATGCAGAAAGACCAGGAGCTGTCTCTTGAGCCACAGCCTAACGCATCCACAGCTGGTTTGTTCACAGTTCTGGTGCCTACACCGGCTTGCAGCTGGCAAGAGCTCTGCTCCCTGCCTGGCACTGCCTCCCCTGCCTGGCCACTGAGCAGATGGGAAACAGGGAACTCCCCAGGACATCACCCCCTCCCCCCCCCCCCCCACCACCACTACAGGAAGCGGGCTTGGCACGCTGTGCCCGGGCACCGCTCTGAGGACAACTGCCAGCACCAGCCTGCAGTAGCAGTCAGGGTCCCCTCCCCTCGCAGCCTCAGCGCTCCAGCTGGGTGCAGAAGCTGACCCCGGGCACATGCCTGGAGGCCAGGAGGTGCACCAAGCTCCCCTTGACAAGCCAGGCGGGAGCATTTGGGCTGAGAGGAGCTCACGTGCAGGGAGCAAGCAGGCCACAGCCCTGAGAAAAACTTGCCCTGCCTGGAGCCAGCGTGCAGCTCCGTGGTGCCACCAGCTCCTGCCAGCTGCTTCCCCTGCACAGGCTACCAGCCTTGATCCAGCTGCTCAGCAGCCCACCTGCCCTGCACCCCTTGATCCAGCTGCTCGGCACCCTCCTGCCTCCCCTCCACCCCGAGCTGCCTCGGGCTGGGTGCAAGCGCCACGGCCGGTTCCACTTCCTGGCTCAGGAAGGGTCCGAGTGGCTGGGGGAGGAGAGGGCTCAAAACAAGCGGCTCCCACACACCTGCAATTGTGCTCCCTGGATGGTGTGACGCAGGGCAGGGCCCTTCTCTACCAGCCGGCTCCCAGTACCAGCTCAGCCAGACAACCACATCCCCGCAGCCCCAAAGGCTCCTATTCACCTCCTCGCAACCGTCCTGCCCCAGGCAGCTGGCTGAACTCTCTCCTGCCTAGGGAGGTAGCTCCTGCACCCACCCCAGGAGCAGCCGCTCAAACCAGGCCTGTCTACGTCGACATCGCCCCATGAACAGCTTCCCCAGATGAAAGCAGGACACGGCTAGGACAGGGCCGTGACCTCTGAGCCAGCTGGGAGAGGGGTCACGTCTCGTCCTCCTGGCCCTGGCTGTTCCCAGGCACCGTGCCCCTTCCCCAACAGTGGCTCCACCAGCCTCACAACCCCACCCTGGAGAGCACACACAGCTCTGCCTGTCCAGAGGGAAGCGTGCACCACAAAAACCCTTCGGTGCCCCTGCCTGCCCAGTACCTGCTTCGCCTGCCATCAGGAGCAGCAGCAGAGCAGCCACGAGCCACGACTTCATCCTGGTTCACTGGGCCCCTCCAAGCAAGCTGCCGCGTGTCTGAGCGCTCCCACGTCTGGGGCTGAGGCAGTGAGAGCAGTGACCACCACTGCGCTAGGTCCGGGCTGCACCGCGTTTGATGGGCTGGGCGTGCGATTGACTCAGCAGGACGCTCACGACCACAGAGCAAGCGCCTTCCTGCGCTCACCACTCGTTCCCTAGCCGTGCGCTCCACTACGCCAAGCTGCTTCCTCTTGGGGAGGCCCTGGCTGCAGCAGGGAAGTAGCCAGCAGCTTGGCGATGCACGTCCCTCCCAGGAAGGGGCAGCCTAGACAGATGCCAGGCCATTGCTACAGTACCAGAGCGACATGGCTATGACTTGGGCTTCCCCATAGTCCTTGCTCATGAGTTCCTGGCCTCCAGGGCACCACAGCACCATCCAGACCCCAGTCAAGGCTCCTTCCTTGCGCATGGGCCCAGTTGGCTACCATGGCCTTGGTGATACTGCTACTGGCTGGCAAGAGCCTGCTTTGGTTCAGTCATGGTGTCACCAGCCACCAGACCACGTGGCACTGACCACCAGGCTGCCTTGCCCCAGCCCAGGGGTCTTGCTGTTGGCGAGGCTGCTCCCAGAGCCAGGTGCCAAGGTCCCCCCAGCAAGCTGAGCCCAGACACCGCAGGCCTGCAATTGGGTTGCAATGCAGCCAGGCAACTCAGGGAGGCTGGCTCGGGCCTCAGACGTGGGACCCTACAGGACTTTCAGGGAGAAGCTGGTTTGTTTGGGGTTTTTTTAAGTTTTTACAAGTCTCACACAGGGCTGTAGGAAGTAGATGGGCGCAGGCATCCCCTGCTCCCCCAGCCTTCAAACACATGGCTTTACAGCCCTTCCCTGAAGCGCCCTCGCCGCAGCACCCAGCCAAGCACTGGCTCCATGACAGCCAGAATCAGGCACACAAAGCCCACTCTGACCTGCTGGCATGCAATGCCCGGGACCCGTCTCAGCCCTAGGGCCTGTCCAGCCAGCCCCAGCCTCACAGGAAAGCAACTCCCTCCCAGCAGAAGGGCTCATACACGTGGTTGCAGAGCAACGCCATGCAGGACACCGTGCACCCCACAGCCCTGAGATGGCCCCCAGCAGCC
This sequence comes from Alligator sinensis, assembly GCF_000455745.1. Classification (NCBI taxonomy): domain Eukaryota; kingdom Metazoa; phylum Chordata; order Crocodylia; family Alligatoridae; genus Alligator; species Alligator sinensis. Next base: position 155,810 of record NW_005843274.1, on the reverse strand, counting down.
AGGCTGGGCCACGGACCCTGGCACCAGGAGTCCTAGCCCTGCATGCTAGCACAGGAGATGCTAAGGATACAGCAAGTGTCACAGACAGCAACCCGGCAGAGCCGGAGAGGGTCAGCTCGAGAACAGAGCTGCCCAAGGGCACCCGAGAGGATGACACTGCCATGGCTGAGGAGGCCAGGGGCACAGAGTCCCGTATTGCAGAAGGCATTAGCTCAGACCTGCTGCTGAATCAAAGGTCCCCAGGGCAGCAGTTTAGCTCGTCTGCAGGGCCTCCTTCGCCAGCCCTCCAGCCCCAGGGTGCCTGAACTGCAAACCCTGCACCAGAGGGGACCGAGGCAGCCTCACAACCAGTTGCTTCACACACCAAACCAGGTGCACCCAGGGGGAAATCCCACCACAGCACATGCCCACTCCTGGCCTGCAGTACTGATGGAGGTGCTGGTGTGGCATAAGTTGCAAAACATTCCCCAGGTACTAACGCCCTGCCCTGCAGGTCTGCTCATGACAGGGCCCCTTCCACTGGGACGTGTTGGGCAGTGGCACCCGCCGCTGTCTGCCCCAGTGCCTCAGCCTGGACTGCACCGTCAGCCCCGGCCAGAGCCAGGAGGTGCTGGTACCGTGCCAGGGGCTCCTCTTCAGGTTTCCCAGGCCCTGGCTGGCACCCCCCACCTCGTTTCCTCTGGCTGGGATACACAAGTACCGCCCTATCCCACACATCTCCCACGACGTGCAGAGGAAATTGCTGCCATAAGAATGAAATCACAGCGTGGCAGAAGGGGAAGGATGCACAGCCCTGAGTCAGCAGCAGCACTGCCAGTTCCTGGAAACAGCCTAATGCCCATGGGGGCACCAGTCCGAGGCCTTGCTGCCCCTTTGTGGTGAGAGGGGGGCACCCAGGAGAACCCAGCAGGGTTGTAGTGGTCAGGCCTGGGGACTCCTGTGGGACGTGGGGCCAAGGGGCGCTTGGAAGGATATGCTGATCCTTTTACCAAAGGCTACTCTTCACGGCAGCTGAGAGTCCCTCAGGGCAGAGGGTGGCCATAGCCACAGCACCATCGCCATCCTGTGCAGCTGCAGATTTCCCAGCTGCTCACGACTCAAATGTGGGCTCTCAGCCACAACAGGACAGGGCCTTCCTGGCACAGCCGGCAGCTCCTGGAACAAGCGGTGCCAGCACTCACAGCAGCACTGTGGCTGGGCGCCTGCTTCCGCCTGGAGCATGCAGCCTGCACCCAGAGCAGCAGCTCAGATGCTGCAAGTGTTGGCATTCAGAGCAGTCACAGGCCAGTGCAGGGAACAGCAGTGTCCTGGGAGGCACACAGCCTGCAGTGTCTCTTCCTACAGACCAGGATCTGCATTTTGCCTGCCCTCACCCCATCCTCCAGCTCAGCCTCCACACCTAGCTCAGCATCACTGGGGTTGTAAGCCTTGGGGGAGACCAGTCTGCTCCCAGCTCTGTGACCCTGCATTTCAAATAAGCCCTGGCGCCAAACAAGCCTCATTACTGGGAACAAGGACCATGCCCCACCATTACTTACTGCCCCACAGTCATCATGCGTTTTCCTCTAGGTCACTGATGAAGGTATCGAAAGGCATCAGGCCAAGAACAGGGCCCGCTGAAGCCCGATTGCCCAGAGGCTTCCTAGACTCCGCAGCATTCACAGCCAAATCCCATTCCACAGCATGAAGTCCCAGGACATCAGGTCACCAGTCACCTGCACTGTGATCACAGGAGCATGATCTCTTCTGCCTCAGCCTCTGCATGGTGATGGGGTAGGAGGACATGATCAGCCCAGCCAGGCTGCTGTGAGCAGCACTGGGAAGCATGAAAGAGCTCCTCCTGGAGCTGGTACTCCGACCTCTAGGACATTTGTGTTCTCATACCCAGCTGCCCTGACCCACTGCCTTCAGGGCCCCTGGTTTTACCCATCTCCTACCTCTGGTGACAGGAAGAGCGCTCTGGGGGTACTGGGGCTGGTCCTGGGCCCAGAGAGAGAAATGGGGGCAGAAGAGTGTGGCAAATTTCAAACAAGAAAACAAGCAGAAAACAAACCCAAACCATGGAGTCCTGGGAGTGGGCCAGGGACACTCCCCCAGAGTGTGCAGGGCAGAGGCTGGACAGCCTGAGTCCTCCTACCCCAGCAGCAGGGCCACGTAAGAAATCCTTATTTGCCTTACCCAAAAGCCTCCCCAGTGGAGCAAAGTACACAGGTTCTCTTCTGGGCAGTCACCACAAACGCCAAGGTTCAGCTCTTGAGCCTGGAGGGGAGAGCAGTCACACAAAGGTACGGAGGGCCTGGGCAGGGAAGTACCAGGAGCAGAGCCAGCTGCAGGCAGGAAACCTCGGGGACAGCCTTGCTGGGAGTGGTACTGCAGGGCCTGGCCTGGCTTAAAGCTGCAGCCAGATGTGAAGGGGGAAGGGAGATGAGAGGGAAGTGGCGAGCAGGGAAGATTATTTCTTCCAGTTTCAATTCAAGCAGCTCAAGGGCAGCAGGTGGAGATGGGAGCTTTATTAGCGCAGCTCTCCACACACACACACACACACGGCAGCACACACTATAACAGGACACCCTGAGGAGCGCAGCACGTGCAGCAGGCACAGGGCACTGTCCAGATCCAGCGACTTCCTGCAGCTCATCTGTCCACTTCCCCAAAGACAATGTCCTGCGTGCCTGCCAACAGGGAAAAGGGTATCATGGGCAGTGCGCTCTGGAGTCAGCATGCCGGCCTGCAGGGAGGACGGCCCCTCGAGCCTCAGGAAAGCTTCCCTTGGCCTGCCACTCTGTCCCACCCCGACTGGCAGTTTCAGTCTGATTGCCCTTCGCTGTACCTCAGCATCCACCCCACACCCCTCACCAACCCCAGGAGCCCCATCAGGCTCAGCCTGATGGGAAGTGGAATGGAACATACCGATGATAGCCACCACATCTGCCAGCATGTGACCCTGCGACATCTTATCCAGGGCAGCCTAGGAGAGAGAAGACTGTGAGCGACCAGATGCCAGGCTGCAGCTGGTCTGCCCCTGACTGCCTCCTCACCCCTGCCCAGAGCTGCAGTCATGGCACCAGCACTGCTAGCAGGACCCCCGAGGATGGTCTGCTTCCAAAGCAGGCAGAAGCCCAGAGCCTGCTGGCCACCCCCTTCCCACAGACGTAGCAGGTTTACATTGGGTGCCCCAGGGCCAGATGCAATGCCTGAAGCAAGGGTTCTGCTGGACAGGGTGAGCTGGCCTCAGCTCCCAGCTGCAGAGCCACCATCCTGCAGGAGGGGTGTCCAGGGAGCCCTGTGCAAGATGGGAAGGGCTCTCCCAGGCAGTCATCTGTGCTGGGAACAGAGGGGTTCACAGCACCCAGCAGAGCCACCCCCAATATGGAGCGGTGGGAGCAACACAGCTGCTCCGGCCAGGACCATGACCAGCTGCTTTTCTCACTTCAGCCACAGGGCACTTTAGTGCCAGATGGAACCAGCAGGGACTTACAAGGACAGCACCCATGACTGCCCCTCCACCCCCACCCCATACACATGCTGCTCCCCAAGGCAAAGCATCCCCAGCAACATTGGGCAACACAGCCAGCACTAGCCCCAGGGGGAGGGCACTCTCTGTCAAGGTACCCCAGTCACTTTCAGAAGTCCCTGCAAGTACCAGCCCAGCCTGCTTATAGCCACACTAGCAAAGCAGCAAGCACAGTGCTGAGGAAAGGTGCAAAGCAGGCTGTGTGTGTGCAGGCCCTGCAAAGATAGGAGCGCCTACTAACTTCAGAGGCAAAGCATACTACTTGAGCAGCCCCAAGGCAATCAGCAGGGACTCCCAGCTGCTGGGCCAAGTCTCAGCAGAACCATCTGCAATGAGGGCTTTCATGCTAAGGCCATGGGTACAAGGTATGAGGCTCATGTGTCCTGTACCCTAGGCCAGGCTGGGCTCTGCAATGGCCCTCTGCACATGGGTTCTGAGGGTTGCAGCCTAGTGGTCAAGAAAGCCCCTCCCCTGCAGCCTGCTCCCTCCTCCCCGCATCATGCTGCTCAGCACTGGTGATGCTGGGGAGATCGTGCTCAGCATAGCATGGGCCTCAAGCTCAGGCAAGAAGGAAGCAGTGGGTGGCGAGCACAGCACAAGGATATCACTTTCCGTGCGGCAGGGGAAAAGCCCTGCTCTCTAGCCAGGCACACTTGAGCAAGCAGCACCTGGGCTCCAATGTGCAACATACACAGGAAGGGCACGGGGCAGATGTGCTCCAGAAACCCTCTGTGCAGTGCAGCAGGGTCACAGCTGTCCTGGCCCTTCTCCCATGTCCCCCCCAAAACCTCCAGCTATCAACAATGAGAGCTGCACCCTGAGGAGGTGCTGCAGGGCTTTGACTTGACACTGCAGTGATCACCAGCTGTGGCAACCAGGGCCCTGGGTGCAGCAAAGGAAGGGAACATGCTGCTTCCCACATGTCCTCTGCTCTGCTGCTTGACCCAAAAGAGAGTGCTGCAAGACCTGGCCATGACTGCTGGGACACACTCCCATTCTGCAGTGCAAGCTGCCCAGGGCTGCATACCTGGGATCAGAAATTCATTGCCCAGGGCAGGACACAGCAGGGCCCTCTACAAGCACCTCTACAAGTGCAGAAGTGACAAAGCCCATAGCAGAGACTGAACACAGCACATGCCAGCCTCCTCCTTGACAGAGGACAGGTCCCAGCACGCACTACTCTGAGGCAGAGGTGGGGAAGCACAAGGGGGGCCAGCATCTGCAGGCTATTTCACCCATCACATCAGTGCCACAAAAAGGCCAGAAGCTCCAGGACAGCAGCATTCCTGATGCAGCCCCAAGGCCATGTCAGCTGCAGCTGCCCCCATTCTTCCCTTTTCTAAGTGACATGCCTTGGGAATAACTCTGGGTCCAAAACTCAGGGCCCTTATCCTGACCCTGCCCATACCCCGGCTTCATATGGGGTCTCCTACCAAGTGGGCGAATCCAGGTGCCTTGATCTTACAGCGGTACGGCCGGCTGCTGCCATCCGAAACTAGGTACACGCCAAACTCACCCTGCAGGGATAGTGAAGACAGGGAAGTCAGTATATACACAGAGACCTCCCCTCCACCTCCTCAAGCCCCCCCCCTCCTCCTGCTACCAAGCCTACCCAGAGCCCTATGTCTGGCTGCAGTGCAGGTTCCCAGGGAGGCAGAGGCAGCTCAGAGGTTTTGGAGGCATGTTCCAACCCCACAGACCTGGTCACATATACAAATGTAAAGAGCCACCTGCTGTGATGAGAGAACAGGGCCCATACACAATCTCTGAGCAACTAAGACAGGCCCTAGAGTTGGGCCCTTCCTGAAACCTGGGCCCAGCTAGGGCCCTCAGACACATGCTTGGTGTCTGCCTCTGTCAGCGCTGTTCACAAACCCAAGGCACAGCAGTGCTGCCTGGGACAGCTGCAGCCACTGGGCACTGCCAATGGGATTGGCAGCCAGGGACAGGCTCCACTAGGGCCCACACACACAGTTCATCCCCACACCTTGCAGGGGGGTCCATCACTCCTGCTGGCTGGGGATGCACAGACAGAGGCCCAGACACCCCAGGGTACATAAAAGCAGAAGAAATGGAAGGCAAGGAAGCATTCAACTCAGTAGGAGAGGGAGCTGGTACCTTAGGGGCCTCAATGGCTGTGTAGGTGGCTCCGGGGGGCACCTGGTAACCCTCTGTGTACAGCTTGAAGTGATGAATCAGTGACTCCATGGAGGTCTACACAAAAGGGAAGCCAGACTGTAACAAACAAGCTGCCTGGAAACCCTGGCTCCAGCCCCAGCAGCGTTTGCACGGAGTTCCACGGGCAGAGTGCATGTCAAGAAGGGCCTGTCCCACACTTCCAGCTCTACAAGCACCAGCACAGAACCATTCACCCGGCAGAGGAAGGTAGACACTTCTGGGGTGGAGTGGCAGATCCCATGACTGCCACCACATGTGGCGGGCCAGTAGGGGGAGCTCCTGCATTGAGCCTCCCACCTCACCATGCCTGTCCACCTTCTGGACTCCACACGTCTCTCCAGGGGCGCCTAAGCCCTGGCAGACCCCCTTTCGAGCCCCACCAGAGTCCAGGGATAACGTGTGCTGCCACCACTCCGAGAAGGGACTGTCTGGGTCCTGTGTCCTCGGGGAAACACAGGCCTAATAGTCCTACAGGTACTCGACCCAATACAAGAACTTGTGGCACTTCCCCAAGTTGGGGGGCAAAAAGGATAGTCTCCCTTAGTCCACTGACCCAAGGGGTCTCCTAGGCATAATTAAACCCACCCCTCAATAAATCTCCTACACCAGTCACAAAAGAGAAATTTATTGCTCCCGACAGAATAAGGTAGAACAGGGAAAGTGGTAGAGCACTATCAAGGGATTACCATTGAGCAAAACAGTCTGGCTGAGGTAGCTGTTTGATATGTAAATGCATCACTGTGAGCTGACTAGCTCTCTAGAGACACCACTTACAAGTATCATTCAGAAGATGGTACAGATCTGGCTCAGCGATTTCCAGAGAGAGCGCGTTTCAGATGGATCAGACTCTCTCCCTGTGTCCTGATGCTTGTGCCATGCTGGAAAAAATGGCTTCTCCTCCTCCGCCTTGGACCAGGCCCTTATATAGCCTTTCTGACCTGAGCAGCCCAGTCCAATAGAAGCCAGCAGTGTTGGCAACTAGCCAACCAATTTAAAAAGCATCACTGGTTACCTGGGCAGATGAGCAGGGGCTTTTCCCTCCCCCACTCAGGTGACCAGAGGGACCACCCCCTAAGCACCAGGCTTTTGTCACATAGGCAGGGAGGAAAATCCCCCCTCCCTTAGGAATTCGACCCCAGTGTCCCAAGCTGACAGGGAGAGATTTCTGGAGAGAGACACAGACAGTGGCATTTCTGCCACAGAAGCAGAGCGACATGGGCACAGCCCCCTGGGCCAGGAGACACAGCATAGGACTGGAGTCAGGACTCCTGGGCTCCGCACTGGTTCTGCCATGCCTCACACTGGAACAACCACCAGTGTATTCTGCTTCCTTGCTTCAGTTTCCCCTTCTCTAGCACGGCGGTGGTCACAACAGCCCAGCTGTCAGGCGCTGGGACACAGAAGAATGCTGCAGTACGTTGCTGCTAAAGGTCCTGGACAGGAAGCTGGTTTAACAGCTACCCCAGGAACTCTGAAGCGAGTCTAAGCAGTTTCCTCTCAAGGTGGGAGGCTTGTAACCCAGCAGCACCATGCAGCAGGCCTCAGTCCCAGGAGGGGCCTCTACCACAGGCAGAGTGGCTCCTTGCATCCCTTTCACCCTACTGCTCCCCTTCCAGGAGGAGGGCCCTCCTTGAGCTGCTCAACAGGACTCTTCTCCAGTACCCAAGTACTCTACATCTGTACTTGCACCCTGGGCTCGGAGCACTGTGCTCTGAACTGCCTGCCCCTGCAAGACTAGCTGCATCACATTTTGCAGGAGTGGAAACAAGCTCACATCAGAGCTAGGAGCAGAGCCCAGGAGCCTGGTGCTCCAAATCATGCCCTCTCCTCAGCAGGGCCCCAACTCACAGCCCCTGCTCCCACCACAAATGAAGCTCCCTCCCAACTGTCAGTAAGATGCATATAGGAGGTGCTTGCTGCCATCACTGAGCGCTCCCAGCCACCAGGCACTTGGGAAAGGAATCACCTTCATCTCTGCTCGCTTGGGAGGAGAGATCTTGGCATCATCCACTTTGATCTCCCCCTCCGGCATCTTGTTGAGACATTGAAGGATGATCCGCAAGGACTGGCGCATCTCCTCCAACCGGCACAGGTACCTGGCAAAGGGACAGGACATAGCATCAAGACTGACCACCAGGCCAACAGCTGGGAAGAGGCCATGCAGCACCCAGCCAGGGTTACGTACCCACCTGTCCTCCAGCCTGGAAACACAGGTGCCCTGCAGAGCAAAGTAGCCTCTCCCCAAGCTACCCGCAACCTATCTAGCTGGCACACAAAACTACTCTCACCCCACCCGAGCCAAGAGGGCAACAGGGACATCATAGGGCCTGTAGAGCTGGAAGAAACAACCCCAAGAAAGGTCCCTGCACTGCACCATGACCTGTGGCCAGCAACACAAGACCCATAAACTTGTCCTGGGCCCAGCCTGCCCAGGACAGACACAGCCTCATGCACAGGGTCTGTTTGGAATCCCACCTATCGTAGCAGTCGCCGAATGTCCCGATTGGGACGTCAAACTCCACCTGGTCATACACGTCGTAGGGCTGTGTTTTGCGCAGATCCCACTTGATCCCCGAGCCCCGAAGCATCACGCCACTGATGGAGAGAATGGGAGAAAAGGTTAGGTCAGGTCTGGCTAACATGGATTGGCCCATCTCCCACATCAACCCAAGCCCAGCCCCAGGAAGCAGCCTGTACAAAGAACCCCCAAGGAGGGATTGCTTGCTAGTGGGGCTCATGGCCAAATCTGGGGCCCAGGGACACTTAGCATGATGCTGATGGGCACCTTGGCAACACCTAGGGAGCCAACCCTAAGGGGCAACTATCATCCCTACTGCTGAGGCAGACAGCAAAGGAGAAGAGTGGCTGATCTAGGAGGGAGCTTGGGAGTCTCTGCATCCTGCCCCAGGCACTGGGGGTGCTCAAGCTCCAGCTGGCAAGGAGCCCATCAGCACCCAGCCTGGCAGCATGCTCTCTCGTTACAGGCATGGCCGTGCTGCCCACTACAGGTAGGGGGAGAAGGGGCATCACAGACTGAGGCCAGGGCTCTGCTGGGTGCGATATTCCACCATGGGACCCAACACTACTGCCCAGGCAGGTGTTCTGGCTGAACTAGCCTCCAAGACCAGCTGCTCTGGCCTTAGGAGCAGACGGGTACAGCAGAGAGCTGGGGTGGAACAACCCAGCCTCCACAGCCCAGGGAGGCGCTTCTGTTTTCATGGTGACTTTGATACCACTGACAACCCACGTTCCCACACAGACTGGCTTGTAAGAGCAAGGACAGGGGTAAAGGCCTCATTGACTGGGATGTACCCGCATCCTCCACCTCAAGGCCTGGAGGGGGGGGTCTGTCTGCCTCAAGGTTACTGCAGACAGCTAGCCAAGGTTTCTTACCTAAAGCCACAGTTGAGAGCATCCTCTGCACTTATGACACCAATGTTGACTGTGCGATTCTTCCAGATCCGGTTGTTGGTGAGCAACTACAGGGCAAAGATCCACCACCAAGGGTTAGGTGGAGCGCTGCCTAGTCACGTCCACACATAACCATAGCAGCCCATCTTCCACCCACGTTTGCCATCGTGCAGCGAACACAGTGCAGGCATTAAATGGCAGTTGGCCACTTTGCTGTTTTTCCCCTGGATGATGGTGTAGAATCCCATGTCCAGCATCAGGAAGCAGCAGATGGGGGAAGATCATGGTTTAACCTGGGCTAGGACACCTGCCCTGACCCCCACTTAAGTCCAAGGAGGAGCTGTGAGGTCCTGCAGCCACGAGTCAGAGCTGTTAGATGACAGGGTGGCCCCTGCAGAGCCAGGCCAGCTGCCTCCCTACACAGTAGGGCTCTGTCATCAGCTGGCCCAGCCCACTAGACTTTAGCTCGAGGTCAAACACTGGGGCAGCAGCCCCTTGCCCCTCTGGTGGCCATGACAGTCGTTCACTAACAGAAACCCAAGGACTCTCATAACAGAACTGCATCCAAGAGCAGACTCAGGAACAAAAACCTACCCCAGGAGCTGTGGGAAACGACCCCCGCTGGCTACACCCAACATGGGAGGGGGGTTGGCCTTGACCCTCTCAAGCACTGAGGCATACTACCTCCTGGGGGCAATGGGGAGAGCACAGGACACAGAGTTCCCACATCTGCAGTGCTAGGCTGGAACTCCCTCCCCAGACACAGCAGGGGTGGCCCATGCACTGAAAGATCCCACCCCAAGAACAAGGATGAGGCACACTGGGACCCTTACCTCTTCCACCTCATCAATCCGTAAGGAGAAGTTCTGTATAAACTCATAAATGTCGTCCATTAGCCCCAGGGGCATGTCCTGGAGAGAAGCAGGAGGTTAGTGCAGGGCAAAATCCAGCCTTACGCATGTTGTTTGTACACAGAAAGGGCAGGAGACATGGAGGAGAACGATTGGGAGCCTTCTGCACCCTGGATGTGGGGCACAGCTGGGCTGGAGGCGTCACAACAAAGAACTGTTCTGCACCTGCGCTGAACACGGACATGGACACTCTCACTCTCCCACCCTGGCTATATCAGCTAGACCCCCTCACTCAGTCAGAGGAGGGCCCACTCCAGAGCCTTCCAACTGGGAGAGAAAAGCTCAGCTGAGATGAGCCTTTGGTGCAAGGGCCCACTGTCAGCCCATCAAACAGCCCAGAGGGTACCATGGGACAGGCAGCTGGCAAGCCTGTGCCACAGAGGAAACAGCTCTGCCCTGACCCAGACAGGGAGGGCAACAGCACTTGTGCACAAAGGGGGCTCTGCTCAGAGCTGGGGGTGCACAACACAGCAGTGGGGAAAGCCAGGACCATTACATCCACCCATCTTTGCTGCCTTTATCAAATCAGGAACCAACTCCCCTCAGCTCCACCCACACCAGCTCCTGAAGCCACTGTCAGCAGCTGGCCAGTGGCCTGGTCCCTTTGCTATCACAGAGACAAAGGGACTTGGGGCTGGATTGGGCCCAGAGTCCAAATGTCCAGCAACCCACTCCACAGTGCAGTAACCTGGCCTCCATGGGCTGGGCAGATGGCACAGGCAAGGAAGGGGCGAGCTGCGGATAGTGCAAGCCAACAGCCACGACCTGTACCTGGTGCACCCCTCCAGGCCGGACGTAGGCAGCATGCATTCGCGCCCCAGACACTCGCTCATAAAACTCAAACATCTGCGGGGGACAGAAATACATTAAATTTTTTACTCTGGCCCAGCCCAACTTCCCCTCACCCCATGCAGCACCCTGGCCCAGCCCAGTACCAAGAACCAGGGAAACTGGCACTTCACTAGAGCTGCAGAAGAGCCTGCCTCTTGGCTCCCTCAAACAGGAGCCACCCAGCCAGCATCAGAGCACACAGAACAGAAAGGCTTGAGGCAGTACACAACAACTCAGGCTCCAAGATCCCCTGCTATGTGCTGGCCCAGGCTCCTCCAGGGGCAGCTGGAAAACCAGGACATGCCAAAGGGTTACAGAGAAGGGATAAGGATCAATGGATCTGCACTCAAGGCTGAGCCAAGGCCCACAAGCCAGGGAAGCAGGGGTGTCAGACTGCCCACCTGGGACTAACGCTGCTTCAATCACATCCCCAGCATGCCAGTCAACAGTGCTCCTTTAGAGACAAGGAGGGGCCCCACCACACTGCACTGGCAGGACTCTCACATGGGTGATGGGGACAGTAGGGAGGGCAACCTGGGAACCAACAGTGAGCAAAGCCCAGTGGAGAACTGGGTTCTGGGGCATTCTCCCTTGCCCTGTGCTGCAGGTAGCCCAGCAATGGCTGAGACCCCAGACTCCTGGGAACACCTGATCCCAATGCTGGTTCACATGCAATGTTTCACCTCAGGCTGCTGGGACACGAGGAGCTCCTTGGGCTGATCTCCCAGGCAGATGCAGAGCCATGAATTCTCAGGAGCTTGCTACTGCCACCCAGCCTCTGCTGACTTGGGACTTCTTCCCAACTGGACTGGGGAGAATCCTCAACAGCACCATGCAGTTGCCTTACTCCAGCAGAACCCATTCAAAGACAAGTGCCACAGCCCCTTCTCAGGGAAGAACTGGGCTGGGGAAGGCCAACTGTTTGTGCCTGGCAGCCCTGCTGTTCCCCCCTAGGAGATCATGACAGGGCCACTGGCTGCCTGATGAACTCCAGGTATCAGCAACTTTGGCACTTACCTTCTCTCGCTCCTCAAACATCCAGAAGAAGGGGGTCATGGCCCCGATGTCCAGGGCATGGGTCGTGATGGCCATGATGTGGTTCAGAAGACGTGTGATCTCTGCAAAGAGAACTGAGGCAGAGACAGGCACCACATGGGAACCAGAATTGAGAGAGCATTGGCCACTTGACCCATCACCAGGGTGGTCAGTCCTTCTAGGAAGGACGCATGGCCCATGATTGCTCCCAAATACAGGCTCTTCGCATAACCTGAAGGAACAGGGGTCCCTCTAGGGAGGCAGAGATGGTGGCCATGGCTGCAGGTGGGGCCAGATTAACCCCTTAGTGGGCCCTAGGCAAACACACTCATGGATCCTAGGCCAGTTGAGACCCCCCGCTCTCCCCACCGTGGCACTGCCGCCCCTGTGGAGTGGGCTGGAAGTCGCAGTTAGGAGGCCAACAGAAAGGAAGGGAAGGGAAGCAGGCTCCCACAGAGGGAAGGACCAGGGGCCCCCAGCAACTCGGGGCCCCAGGCACATGCCTAGTTTGCCTATGCATTAATCCAGCCCTGGCTGCAGGGAGCTGCCCATGACACTTCTGGGCTCCAAAGGGCTGGGCACTGCTCAGGCTGCGTTCAATGTGGGAGCAAGCAGAGGATGGCAGGGCAAGGGCAGTTTGCCCAAGTTCACAGGAATGCAGAGAATCCCCTCTCCTACAGGGGATGAGTTGGGGCAGCTGGAGTCCCATGCATAGCTGTGACTAGCTCACTCCCAGCACATTATGGGAGTGATGGGCCCTGTCCAATGAAGACTGACGAGCCAGGCATCTCCCAGCAACCTGCTATGGGGGTGTCTGGAGATGGCCACCAGCAGGAACAGGCTGGCAGACAACACAGATCACGGGGCTGACAAGTCCTCTCAGAGACGGCATGACAGCTGCACAGAGCAGGAGCATGACTAAGGGCCTCAGATGCCATGTGCCATTCTACCTACTGAGAGGACTGGACAGATAAGGAGAGGAGCTGGTGACCAAGACAGGCCTCCATGTTAAAGCCCCTCAGCTATGCAGCCACCCAGCTCCAGGAAAGGACAAGGTCACTCACGTGGAGGGGGTGGGGGCAAATAGTTCTCACCTCGGATCCACTGAGCCCTCACAGGCGGACGGATGTTTAGCAGCTTCTCCACAGCCAGGGAATAGGCCTGCTCATTGCACATCATAGACACATAGTCCAGGCGGTCAAAATATGGCAATGCCTGCAGAACAGAGATGCCCTTAGGTGTACAGGACCAGCATCTGGAAACGCTGTAATGGGAAGGGCAACCCATGGGAACACAGCAGGACCCCAGGGCATGCCTCCTCCATCCCAACCCAGGAATCACGCATGCAACCAATGCTACCAGGCAGACAGATGCCACAGCTAGAGTCACTGCCCAGAAAAGGAAACCCATGCACACTGCTGCTGCCTGCAGGAGGGAGGGTGGCTATGTGACCTGGGACACGTGTTCCTGTCTCCCTGAAATAGAGTCAGAGGAGGGCCTTGGCCAGCAGCACAAAGGCTGTTCCAGGCAGCCCATATAACCAGTGTCACACATTTGCTGAGCAGACGAGAGGAGACAAGAGGATGCATTCCCACCTAGGTCTGCCGCAATGGCACACTCAGCCTTGGCACCTGACCTTAGCCAAGCAGCCCTTGCCCTTGGCAGCCACGTACCATGGGACCTGCATCCCTGAAGGCTACTACCACTCCCAGAAGGCTTTGCCTGCTATTCTACAGCCTTCTCTTGCGCACAGTGAAGCCAACTGCTGCAGCAGCCACAGGAGTGTAGGGCACAGAGCAAAGTGCAAGGCCAACAACAACCACCACCCAGGTCTCCCTGGGGCCTGCACTTCAGGGACACAGAGTGCAGGAAGGAAGGGGCCAGGCCCCTGGCAGCATCACTGTGTCCTGCAGGACCCAAGCCCATGTGGGGGTAGGCACACCCCGCATCGGCACCACCCACACACTCACACACCTGTGCACTCTTGACAGCACCCACACATTGTTGGGGATGTCACTGGGGCAGTCAGCCAGTGCCCCTACTACAGGGGTGGGCAAGATGCAGCCCGTGGGCCAGATGCAGCCCACCAGGCCATTCTATCCAGCTCACAGGGCTCCTAAAAAAATTTAGAAAATTAATATTTATCTGCCCCTGGCTGCCTGTCATGCGGCCCTTGATGGCATGCCAAAACTCAGTAACCAGCCCTCCACCCGAAATAATTGCCCACCCCTGCCCTACTACTACAGGGCTCCCTTGTCCTTGGGAGAAGATAAATTGGAAGGTGGAGCTCAGGCTTTAAGAGCACAAGTGGTTAAGAACCAGCAACAGCGCCACCACCTAGCCTAGGCTCAGAGGGGCAGTGCAGGTGCAGCACCACGAAGATAGCAGCCCAACAAGAGAGCAGGTAGGCCCCTTCACATGGCTGACATTGCCATGCCTGGAGAGTGTGCTCTCATATCCATCCTGCACATGCCCAGGAGCTGCCAGGCTGGAGGCTGCAGCAGAAGGCCACATCTCCTCACCTCTGGGCCCAGCAACTTATTCAGCTCTGCTCCCTGGGGTCTCCTGCCCCACACCTTCTGGAGATGACCCCCCTTCCCTTCAGAGCACACCCAACCCCAAGGTCTCTCTGCATGGCTGCAGGCTGCTCTAGGGATCTCAAAGCACTACTCTAGGGCTGAAAAGTGAATCCTGTCCCCAGTGTGAAGGGAGGTCCCCAATCAACATGTGATCTGCACAGTGCTCCCACAAGTACCAGCAGACTGCAGGGCAAGCATTACTCTCAAGCCCTTGGCCAGCTGCTCCTCACCCACATGGCCAAGCCAAGATGAGGTTGTACCAGACCTGAGCTGTGGAATCACCTGCTCCCAGTAGCTACCAGTGACCTGTCCCTGCTCTCCAAAACTGATGGCTCCCATGCAGAGTTGTCCCAAGCACGCAGCTTGGCTGCACCCACAGCCACGTCCCATGTGCGCACAATGGCCTGGCACCCTCAGCATTTCCTGGCTCAGCTCCACACTCTCCAGCAACGCTTCTTCTGTGGGAGTCAGGCTCAGCGTGAGCAGGGCAGCAAGGCTGAGGACTCTGTTTACCATCCTTAACACAGGTCAGTCAGTAACTGACCACTGTTTCCAGCGATCCTGGGGACAACTGATGGCTCTGAGCAGAGCAGACATGCACACACACCCCTTGCTCTGTCACCCAGGACGCTTGCTTCAAGGTCAGGACCTCAGCTTGCTTCAAGGTCAGGACCTCAGCTTGCTGCCTGCTCCCCACCCATCAGCAGCACCTTCATCCAGGGTCTCAGAGCCCTTATGAAGTCAGACTCCAGGGCCCTGGGGCAAAGGACAAGGGACGAGAGCCCCTTTCTACAGATAAGGAATCTGACAGACTCCACAGCGAGCAGACCAGAATGTGAATTCAGGAGCCCCTCCCAGACATCAGTGTACTCAGTATTTACTCAGTAGCACCTGCCCTAGGGTCTCCAAGCAGTGTAGAGGCTGTTCCAGGCAGCCCATATAACTGGTGTCTAGGCATCTTAGAGACACCACCCCCACCACGATGCTGTGCCTCAAGAGGACAGAGGGAGAGTTTTGGAGTGGGCCATGGGAGCCCACCCCAGCTGGTCAAAGCAAAGGACAGGCTGCCAGCAGCAACAGGCCAGGGTAACCACTCCCAGGGCTAAGCCCCATGACCCCATGTGGGGTTAGGCCAGGAAGACAAACAGGAGATGCCATCAAACTCACTGGGCAAGTCTGTGGAGGGGGACAGCAAGTATCTTACCACCCAGCACCAATTTGTCTACTTCCACTCTCTGGGGCAGAGCGCTGGTACCCTGCATACACAGCCGAGGTCCCAAAGGGACCAGGAGGAAAGCAAGCATCTGTGAGAAAGGAACACAGCTTTCTCAGGCCCAGTGCTCCAACACTGCTAGGACCTTAGCAGAAGTGCCATGTGCAGAGCAACTGCTGGCCTAGACCCTGCAAGACCTACACCCACCGAACCACAGGGAGCACAGTTCACACAGCAGAGCTGCCAGCAAATGGACACATTGTGGGATCTGCCAGGGCAGGCTGAGGTCTCCCAGCTCAAGGGGCCCCAGGACTTGAGTGCCATGTGCATGGGCCTGCTTGGCAAAGTACCTGGAGATAGGTCTTGTACTCAATGAGCTTCTCTGTCCCACGATGCAGCAGGCCAATGTGCGGGTCACACTTCTTCACTGTCTCCCCACTCAGCTCCATGACCAAGCGTAGGACTCCATGCGCCGCCGGGTGCTGTGGCCCAAAGTTAAGTGTCAGGTTGGCGACCTTCTTGCCAGCCGGAGGGTCCCTGTCTGCACAGGCCCAAGAAAACAAGCGGCAGCTCAATTACCACAAACACCACGGACAGGGAGTCAAAACCCCAGACTTACATCAACAGTGCCAGCACAGCCAAGGGCTGGATAGGATGAGATGTCAATGGGCAGGGAACAGCAGCTTCTAAGAGGCGCATCTCCCGGCACACATGCAGTGGCCTGTCTGGCTCCACTCTGCACCTCCCAACTGTGGAGCAAAAGCAGAGCACCTCCCACCAGGCTAATGAGGGCCCCACACAGCACAGCCCAGAAAGGCCTTGGGAATGGGCCGTCCTCACAGATCCCCATCTACTACAGGGAAACTCAGAGGCCTCCCTGGTTTGTTTGCTCTCTGGGCAACACTGGCTCAAGCACAACCCAAGCCCAGCAGGGAACACCGCACCACTGCAGGAGGCCAGGGGCTTGTCACAGCTCTGTTAGGCAGCAAAGGCTACAGTCAAGACAAAACGGCTCCCCACAGGGCACGTCCCTCAGCAGGTTCTCGCTTCCTGGGAAGGAGCATGAAGGATGACACCTCTTTTGGGTGGACGCTTCCCCTAGGTGATCTCTGCCCAATGCAGGGCTGGGGAATTATTCAGGGGCTGTGGGATGAAACACTAACCCTGTTCCCCTCCACACAACAGAACATACAGTATTAGTGCCCACAGAGGAGCCATGCTTTGCCCAGTGGGATGATCTGAACTGTGCTTTGCCCAGTGGGATGATGTGAGCACAGCTGCAGACAAGGATCCACACTGCTCTCACACAGCACTGCACCCGCCAAGCTGCAGTGCCTGGCACTCATGGGCTGTTCCCCTCCCACCCCATTGTGCTCATTAGCAGCAAGCACAAATCAAAGTTATTTGGCTCTGGCAAACACTTGCTGCCCACAAGGATGAGACCCTCCAGGAGCAACTGCAGAGAACCAGGTCAGGAGTGCTGCATGGTACACAGGGGGGCCCTGCAGTGCTTGATGAAGGAACACCACCACCAGGGCTCACAGCACCACATGCATCCTGCAGAGGTGGTAATGGACAGCAAACAGTCCAAAGTAGCCTCTACAGCAAGCACTGCGCATCAGGATGGCTGCTCCATCACCTTGCACATACCACAGACGTACACCCAGGCACAATCTGACAGGGTACAATTCCAGGACTGCCTGCAGGATGAGGCCACAGGACTTGGCTGCATTGATTCCTACTCAAACTATAGCAGAGCATTTAGGAAGCCACCGAGTCACCATTTTAACCATTTCCAGGGGCAGAGAGTCTATCATAGCTGTTGGGGCAGTTGCTCCAGTGGCTAGTTCCCCTCTTAAGCCTGCCTCATTCTAGCCTGAATGCATCTGGGTTCAGCTCAGCTGTTGGTCATTAAACTGTGGTCAGCACATGTCAGCTACCCATGCAGGCACTTGCAGGCTGTGAGCAAGTCACCCCTGAGCCTTCTCTCCCAAGCTGGACAGGTGCAACTCCTGGAGTCTCGATTTCAGACTGTTTGCCAAGTCCTGTGATCATTCCCATGGTCCTTCCCAGCACTTCTTCAAGACTTGCTGAATGATGGACACCAACTGGACAGTGTTGCAGCAGCAGTCACATCACCAGCAGACGGAGGAAGTAAACCCCCCTGCTCCTCTCAGGAATTGCCAGTTCGCACTGGGCGCTCACCCCCAGCTGATCACCCATCGCCACCCTTTCAGGAGAGAATACAGCTGTGTTCTCCGCACACATGCACCTCTGTCTACAGGCAACTGGTCCCACACAGCCTGTGCCCCAACAAGAGCGCAGAGAGCACACATCTGGGCACCAAGTGACAAGCCTTCAAGCATGGAGCAGCCCAGGCAATTCTGCCAGGCAGTTTCTGTTCAATATATCAGCATCTGGGAGGAGTGGGGGAAAGCTGGGGTCAGGAGGGGAACAGCTTCTCTCTTGCTCAGTTCAGGAGGTTTCCCAAGTCAGCGCTGAGGTCTGACAACACAGAGTGCCTGTCCTGGCAGCTGCGGGTGCTCAGTACAGTCTAACGCCATTTGCTGACTCCTTTGGCTGCCAACCCCACTATCTCCAAGGAAAGTGAAACCCCCCCTGATGCTCCATGCAGGGGAGTACAAGTATGGCCCAACTCCTACATCAAGCTGCCCTTGTCTTGGCTCAAACAGTCCAAGCCAAGCACAGGCTTCAGGCTGCAGCACGCTGTCTACTTAAGGGTTTCTGTTTGAAGGGGTGTGCAAGCCAAGGTACTCTGCTCAGCATCCTGTGGCCCCTTCCCCTCAGCACTGCCAGCAGCATGGGTTCCCAGGTCCAAACACTTCTTCTGCAGACACCTCCTCACTCTGCCTTCCCTTGCCAGGCTCACAGGTGCTCAGTTCCTCACACCGTCCCTGGCTGGATGCTAATGTAACAGAGGGATGTCCCGCACATTAACACGTTTAAAACTATGCTCATCCAGCCGAACCTCCTGCATAGAGGATGGGTCAGAGAGTTTCACCTTGAGCACTGAACCCAGACCTCGGGGTGGGGGGGGGGAAATCACTCCCTGCTTAGGGAAGTGACTCCAGTGGTTAATCCCCATCACTACTGAAGACAGGCACCTGGTTTCTAGCCTGACTCTGCCTGGCTTCAGCTTCCAACCTCCTCCTCAGGAAAGCCCTGGCAGGCCACGTTCCAATGCCTCTTAATATTTTCTTGAATAATACACGAAGACTGAGCTCCCAAATCCTTTCCAAATTTCCCCAAGGTTCTTTTGCAAGTGTTAATCCCAGAAGAGGGCACAGGATCTAAGACATGGCCTTGCAAAGGGCTCACATGGTAGAAACACCCCTTCCCCATTCCCACTTGACAGATACCTACTCAGGCATCCCATGATAGCATCTACCCCTCCTTACAGCATCGTGCTAGGCCAAGGAGGGTGGTCTAACCACAACCCCTAGATCCATGTTGATATCATCATATTCCTGAACACAGACTCTCCCTTCCGTAAGCGCAACCTAAGTTCCCCCACCTCGCTCCAGGGCCTGGCATTTAGCCAGTTAAAGCCAAGTGCATCGTAAGGTGCCCTCACTCAAACCATCTAGATCAGCAGTTCCCAAACTCTGACAGATTGCGCACCACCAATTTAAAACAATACAACTTTAAGTACCACCAGGAAATTTTTCAGTTTAACATCAAGTACCACCAGCAAATTTGTCATATAAAAGTAATTAGAATAAATCTGTTAACAGGTACCACTGACAGGTTGTCTGCGTACCACTGGTGGTACGTGTACCATAGACTGGGAACTGCAAATCTAGATCACTCGGTACATCTGACCCAGGCCCAGATTACCGCATGCACCAGGGAGGCAGGTTTGGGTTTCAAATCCTGCTTCACTTATATTGGCTGCTAGGAGGAATTTTAATGCAAGTTTCCTTTGTTGCAATCTATGACCATTTCTCCTTGCCCTGCCCATTATGGATACAGAAAATACCTGCTCACTGTCCTTATTATATGCAACTCTTTTTTTTTTTTTTTTGCATTTAAAGACTGTGATCAAATCCCCCCCAACGGTCTTCTCTTCCACAAATTAAGCAATCCCAGTTCTCCCAACTCTTCCTCATACATTAGGTCTCCCAGCCCGCTGAGCATTTGGCCGCTCTCCCCTGGACTTTCTCCAAATTAACTTCTTTGAAGCGTGATGCCCAAAAGGAGCAGACTAGAGATCAGCTCTCCAAGGCCAAGTCTGGCTGCCAGAAGCAGGTGCCATTACAGCCGCTGGCCGGGAAAGGGGGCAGGGGAGGCAGCTGGCATCGAGCTGAGATGAACACCGGAGCAAACACACCTCAGCTGCTCCGGGGAAGCACCGCTCCTCCCACGCCGGCCTGAGGACCGGCGCTTCCTCCTGAGTAAATACTCAGAGGTGTGCACCTACACCCCGACGTCTCCGCAGTAACATGACAGTCCTTTAGGCCAACCCCAGCTACAGACACGGCTCTCCACCGGAGCGGAGTGGAGCGGCGCGGCGCGGCGGACGCTGACCCGGCGGCTGCGCCGAACTCACCGTTCCAGGGCGGCGGCACCCAGTTCTCGGTCTCCTTGGAGGGGTACATGACGGCCCCGGCAAACTGCTGAGTCCACTCCACGTCCGGCTGCCACTGCTTGGCGCCTCTGGGCCCAGAGACGGGGCCAGGGGG
>NW_005843274.1:133982-135277 GCF_000455745.1 Alligator sinensis | reverse complement strand
CCATCTTCTCACGGCCCCGCCGACAG
The DNA here is from genome assembly GCF_000455745.1 of Alligator sinensis. Taxonomy (NCBI): domain Eukaryota; kingdom Metazoa; phylum Chordata; order Crocodylia; family Alligatoridae; genus Alligator; species Alligator sinensis. The sequence goes on along the minus strand of NW_005843274.1, from coordinate 135,251 downwards.
CCGGGCGGAAAGACGCAGGGGCTCCCCGGCCTCACTCCTATAGGAAAGGGTGGCGGGGAGTGGCCATTTTTAGTGAGGGCAGCCCTACAACATCCGGGGCGAGGGGAGGGCGGGGTTGTTCCGCCCATGATTCGAACGGGCAACATCCGGGACACCGGCTCGACTTCAGAGCCCTTGCGAGGCCCATCAGGGAGCCGCCATCTTTAGTGAGGTTACGGGCAGCTTCTGCCAGGAAGGCGCTTGTTAACCCTTGCCCCGCCGCATCCCCCTGCAGATGTCTGCTCCCTCCCATGCCCAGAGCCACCCCAGGCCCGCTGCACGCAGAGCCCCGGGGTGTGCCCCAGCGAGTCCCGCAGGACCGAGCAGAGCTGGGGGCAGCCGCGGGCAGCCGTGCCCCTGGCTCCTTGCACTGGCCGGTGGCCACGGCTGCCTGGGACTGCTGGTCCAGGGACCAGAGATTAGCTAGGGGAGTCCCGCAGGGAGCTTCGGGGAGCAGCCCATGAAAGCCGCCTAAGGCTTTCAAAAAGTTAGGGATCATTAAGAAGGGAATTGCAAACAAAACGGAAAGGATCACGATGCCCTTTTATATGTCCATGGTGCGTCCACACCCTGAGTCTGGTCCCCCACCTCAGAAAGGGCAGAGGAGAACTGGAGAAGGTGGGGAGAAGGGCGGGAAGGATGAGGAGCGGCATGGAGGGGCTTTCCTATGAGGAGAGACTGCAGGGGCCAGGCCTGCTCGGTTCAGAAAAGAGAGGCTTGAGGGGCGGGCAGGAGAAGGGCGTACAGAATACCAAACGGTGATGCGAGAGTCAATAGGGGCTTCTTATTGACTCTCTCACCATAAAATGACTAGGGGTCACACGGTGAGACGAGTAGGTTTTCATTTAACACGAACACAAGGAAGCTATTTTTTGCGCAGTGTGTCGCTGAAGTGTGGAGCTTGCGGCCACCAGATGTGGTGGGAGCTGACGGGTTAGCCAGATTCAAAAAGAGACTGGACAAGTCTTGGCGGAAAGGGGCATCCGTAGCTATAGAGCATGGGAGTGAGGGGCACAACCTCCGGATCAGAGCTTCCTAGACCTTAAGTGCTGGAGCACGAACACCTCGTGCCTCCTGAGGCTGGGGGGGCACGGCGACCGCCCGCAGGCCGCGGTGGTGGCAGCGGGGCCATGGGGGTGGCGAGCAGGGACCACCCACAGGTGGTCGCAGTGATGTCAGCAGCGAGGGCGGGCCAGGCAGGGTCCGCCCAGAGGCGACCACGGAGATGCT
>NW_005843274.1:132412-133934 GCF_000455745.1 Alligator sinensis | reverse complement strand
TCGGCAGTGAGGGTGGAGGTGGCGAGCGGCGACTACCCGCAGACGTCACCAGCAGCATCGGCCAATCTCAGGGGGTGCACATGCACCCGCGTGCACCCTCTACACGTCGCCAATGTGCTGGAGGCTGCAAGTGAGGGAGGAACAGCGGGGAAAAACCCTGGTCATACCCAGTTCGCTCCCTTTCTGCATCCACTCTCTGTCCCTGTTACACCGGAGACTGGGCCACATGGACCTACAGTCTGATGCAGCAGATGGCAGTTCTGGTGCTGTGATGAGGACACCAGCAAGCTTTCTTCTCTGGGCAGGAAGGGCTTTGCCCAACCCTGCTTTGGACGCCTGGATGATGCTGGGGCCAGTGTGACAGGCCGGCTGAGACACCGCGCTGGGCTGAAGCCAAGCCCTGAGATTGAGCTGTGGGGGAGGAGGTGGGGGGAGCATCAGCAGGGGTCTCTGGGGCTCAGAAGGAGCTGGGGGCTGTCTGCAGGAGGCAGCTGCACCAGCCCAGGAGAGGGCAGGAAGAGCAGCCCTCCCAGGCATTATTGGACATAGGGAAGGCAGCCAGGGGGGCGAGGAGAAACCGCTGACATGGAGGGAGCACAGGCCTGGGGCTGGGCACGATCCTGTGGGTAGGGGCTGGTTTCTCCCTGCTGGAGAAGCAGTGACCACAAGGGGGCTCCAGGAACCGGCTCCAGCTTCATCCTGATCCCAGCACTGGGTCCTTGTCTGGGGCAGGCTTGGGAGCCGGCAGTCCCAGCGCCCGGAGGGAGCAGAGCGGCACAAGGGCAGAAAGGCCCACGCCAGGAGATGGCAGCCCCAGCCGAGTATCGGGACAGGCCCCCATAAACTTAGCTTCCCTGCCTGCTTGTGGGAGAGCTGGGCCATCCCATCCCTTGGGCCTGGGCACCAGGGGTGGCAGGGGTATGTCCAGGGGTGCAGAGTGCCTAGCGGTATCCAGCTGGTTGGCACACCTAGCTGCATACACTGGGGGAGAGGAGGCTGAAGGCATTTCAGGGGACTGGCTCTGGATGTGAGGTAGCACTGCACAGCCAGCCCAGGAGTCCCGCAGGGAGGGAGCATGTGTGGCCTGCACATGTGTGAGCATGGGGCTCTGTGTGCCTTACCCCGGAGCAGTCTTCTGGGTGTGTCAGACCCCCAAGTTGCATGCAGCCAGGGTGCACAATTTGGGCAGGAGGTACTTGCCTGGGGTGGTACAGCAGGAGCACGGCACGCACTCGGGGTGTCCAGCGTGTGGGGGGCCCCAGGCGGTGCGCGTAGGCTGTGTGGGTATGGCTGTGAGGCAAGGCGGGGGCTGTGTCTGCCCTGTGCGTGCTGTGCTGGGGGTGAGCCAGGGCTCGATGTGTTGCAACAGGGTGTCTGGAGGGGGCTGTGTGCTGCGGTGAGGTGTCTCGGGGGAGGCAGGCAGCGTGTGTGTTGCGGCAGGCCCGGGGGGTGTTTACACGCTGCGGTGGGGTGTCTCGGCGGCCGTGCTGCACGTGTGGTGGCGGGCATCTGAGGGGGGCTG